>NW_022995100.1:236331-502295 GCF_008704595.1 Diutina rugosa
GCCGTGCGGTGGGGAGGAGGCGGTGGTTGGTACGCTGGCTGCGCTTGCGGAGGTGGTTGGTACGCTGGTTGGGCCGGTGGTTGAGGCGGTGGTTGCTGATAAGCCGGTTGCGCTGGCTGTTGAGGGGGTTGCTGGTAAGCAGGCTGCGCTGGTTGTTGATAAGCCGGCTGCGGAGGAGCGTGCTGTTCGTAGCCGGGGGGAGCCGGTTCTGCCGCCGGTTGGCCATAAGCCGCCGGTTGTGCCACTGGCTGCGCCGCCACTGGCTGCGCTGCGGGTTGCGCTGCTGGCTGAGCTGCTGGCTGAGGAATTGGTCGACTGGCCAGAGCGTTACGGTCGGGTACCGACGCCCCCACCGTCCGTCTCGGAGGCGGCGGCAACGCCGCAAGCTGTTGCTTGCGTTCCTCGTCAACAATGCCGAAATTGGAGTTACTGGGCACCGCCTGGGACTGAGGCAACGGCGTCGGAGTGTACAGCGACGTGGTAGCAGTGGCGCCGGGACTGGAAGTGTCGACGGTCATGTTCAGCTTCGCCACAGGGTAGCCGCGCCGCCGGTCCTGGACGTGGTTGTACCCTTTCTTCAGCAAGCTGATGGTTCCCTTGCCGGCCTTCTTGCCGGCACTGAGCACCGAGTCCATGTCCAACGGCATTGGGGAGCGGTCAGTGGGTTAATAAAGTGGGGTGTGGTGGAGGGCTTAGACACTACCGCGCGCAACCGATATGGGTCATGGCCCTACCTCGGAGTGCGGCGCCTGGTTCTAGACCACAGCCCCGTTCTGTGATCATGGATCAAATATGGGGCGGTTTGAGTGGAGGTTGGAATATTGTGATGTAGAGGTGTACTACCATAGAACAATATGTTGAATTATTCCCAGTATTGCTGATCTGTGAATTGGTTCCCCTTGGAGGGGGTGAGGGAGGGCCGTAGTGAGAGGTCGGAAATGGGCCCCTGGAATTAACGAATGAATACGAGAAAGGTCATGACACAGTGGCGGTGAGGCTGAGAAGCGGTGCTGCCGTTCCATTTTCAGATTCAAGCAATCAACACGTGGTGTTCAGGTTTAGAAACAAACGTATGGTTATTTGTTAAATCTAGACAATCATTCTCAGAAATCACTTTCTTCACCGGTTATTATGTATTGATGTGTCTATTTCATGCTATATTAACTTTCATCATGCCACGATTCATTGGATCATCCACACCAACAAGTAGGAGAGAAGGGAACCCACCATTAACCCCACACTCAAGAAAATCGTCGTGAAACCACCCGCAGCTTCCTTTTCCTCTTCACTCTTACAGTGATCACCCACCACCATGAAACTCAGCGTGGCCAATTGACCATTACTCAACCCGAAAAGAAATTGGAGCAACAAATACCACCAGTCCAGTTTGATCACGGCGCCGGCACCGTTCAAGTTGGCAGTGAAGAACAACGGGATAAAGCCAAACCGGGCTAAAGAGTACCAGAAGAGCAACTTGGGATCGGTGATAAGCATACGGGCGCGCGGGTAGCCACAGAGCACTCTCCCGGCCAAATCGCCAATGTTCCACATGAAAAACACAAAGGGAATAAACACTTGGTCGGTATATAAAAACAGACGTGGCTCCGGGCGAACCAGCGTGACTGACAGGGCAAACACGGGGAATGCTAAGGTCACGGCAAACGTAAAGAAAATTGCCAATACGATGTAGTGGAGTCTCGCCCAAAGTACTGAGAATGGTACTTCCACCTGGGGCTCTTCCACCACGGTAGAGTCCTCAATATCGTCGCCTTCTACCATCGCCGTAAGTCTCTGGTACATCTCGTGGTCGCCATGGCGTTGGCAGTACACTAAAAGCGCCACCGCCGCCACCGCAATCACCAGCGCCGTCAAATAGTAGAGGAACACTCCAAAATCACGGTCGTCACCACCAGCGGGTTGTTTATGCGCTCCCGTAATGAAAATGGACAAAATGAGAGCCGTAGCCGGTAATACACCGGCCACTGCCTGACCCACCATCACCGCATTGGCGTAAATGGGACCGAGTACATTAGCGGTGGCCATCGTCCCGTTCTGCGACATCGCCGTGGCCACTGCCAGCAACCACACCATCACCATAAGCCCGACAAAAAAGAGAGGACTGGCCATTCTGATTGCGGCAGGAATCACACACGTGAGGGCCATTATCACAAATACAACAGTAGTAATGGCGAACCCCACTTTAATCCGCTTATCGTAGTTGGCTCCGCGCTGCTTGCGGGCTAACACCACGTTGGCAATCGTCAGCGTCACCGTCAGCACCAGCATCATCGTGCTCGAGTATATCTTGGCCAAAAACGGCGCGTCGTCGAGGCGGTGGCCGTAGAAGCCCGCGGCGGAAAGGAAGCAGTTCCAGGGCCAAAGGAGACCCACCCCGATTATGGTGTAGGTGAAGTATCTTAACTGCGAAAGACGAACCTGTACCGGCCCTACGTCGACGACGATGGGATCGGACATGGTTTGGTGATTATGGGGAGATTGTGAATATGCGAGTGACGATCTTAGACAACGTGGGTCACGTGCGAAGTACGATAAACAATGCTATCAGTGATGGTTGATATATTGTTATCAATGTGCACAAGTGTTCTATATTAAACTTTGCGGTATGACTGGTACCCCCCGCTGACGAATTGTGCACTCGGCGTTTTAAGGCCAAAAATATACTCTAACCGGTTTTGAAGTAGGAAAGATAACTAAAGATAGTGTATGAACAATATTGACCTATTATGCCTAGTCTACGGCAAGGGCACTACGTCAATATAGTAGGAAGGATATATTGAAGAGTCTATTAAATAGATAATCATGTGTTTGGAGATTGCGCCACTGGGGTATCGTTTGTCTGACGCTATAATCTTTTCTCTCCTTCCTTCTCATTCTCCATTTCTTTCTTCTCAGTTAAGGTGCGAGTAATCAATTTGAACAACGGCGGCTTCGGCCACGTCTTCGGTGAGAATGGTGATATATTTGACTCTGATGATGACAGTAACTGTGATTTCGACCGCGATCTGCTAGGACGAGGCAGTATGCCGGGACGACGACGTACCCGACGATTGTGACCTCTGCGATGCCGTCTCTGCATGCGATGAATCCGCTTAGCATCTTGTTCATCGGCCATATCCTGAATACGGTTGAGATAGTCCGTAAGCTTCTGATCTTCGTGCAGCCAGAATCTTTGCATTGCCACTAAGTCGAGCTCGATCTTCGAGTAAAGCTTCATCATCATGAAGTTGGGTTCTCTGATAGGCACCCGGAGCGGTGACCGCTCGCCAAGCCACATCCAGGGATCCTCTTCGTACACCGGAATGTCCTTCACCTCATCAGCGAGAAACCCCGGCAGTTGCACGGCTCGGAAAAGCTTATGCCACGCTTCAAGACTGTAGCGTTTATCGGGGTGGTCCGCCAGGTCACGAATAAGGGGCGTCAACGCGGCAATGTACTCAAGCAATTGTCGCTGCTGCTCCAGCTGTTGGCGAATACGCTTTTGCAACACCTCGCAGATCCGGCGCCATTCTTTCGTATAGCTCAACTTCTTCGGCGTTTCCAACAGGTGAGTTTCCTTGGATTCCTCAACGCTTCCCGCGCTATCACCAGAGCTAGGGGGGTTTTCCAACGGCCACAACGGTTTGTCCGGCTCCGGTTCCGGCAGGTGGACCGAGATGGTATCACTGGAATTGCGTCTCATTTCGTCGTCGGCGCCGACCTCCTGACCCCGGTGCAGGGCCATCTCCTGCTCCAGGTCCAGGTCCAGGTCCAGGTCCAGGTCCAGTTCCAGCGCCAGTTCCCACACCGGCTGCTCTCCCTGAACCTTGGGTTTCTTCCGCTGCATCTTCCCCCACCACACCCGGCGGAACGCCTGGGTGAAGAAGTCCAGCCACAGGTAGAGCTTGTCGCCCATATTACTGATAATGATCGTCATCATCGGCACCGCCGCTATGGTCCATACACAGAAAAACACGCGGCCAAGGTTAGATTTGGGGGCGTAGTCACCGTAGCCAATGGTCAAAAGACACAAGAAGCAGAAGTATATACCGGTGAAGTAGTCCCAGTCTTCCACGGTATAGAACACGGTAGCCCCGACAAACCAAAACACACAGAACACGCATAGTTCGGTGATCAACGTTTGGCGAAGCAGACTCAAGTCCAGCTTCCGTTGGATGCGCCGCATCTTGTGGTACGATGAGTCAAACGTCACCTCGATGTGCTTTTCCTCGTACTTCTTCACAGTACGCCGTCGCCGCCGCTCGGCTCCGTCCCACGAGAGGGTAGGGCCAGCAATCAGCATTACCACCAGGCGGATATTGGTGACGATCAACGCTAAAAGCAACGTACCGCCTAACAGAAGGAGTAACGCCACCGCCTTACCGCCATCGTTGTGGGCAGTGATGTCACCAAGCCCGATGGTGAAGTACAGTACAAGGCAGTAGTACAACGCCAGTGAGTAAGTGATATCGCCTATAAGCTTTCGCATCGATAGACACCCCACCATACACCACACACAGAACGAAATTGTGAACACCATAAGCGTGCGCTGCTTGCTGTTGAGATTGAGACCAAAGGGATACATTTTGATCACTGCCCCGAAGTAGTTGACCAGCAACAACACCCCGTTCAAAAAGTAGAACCCGCAGGTGAAACAGGCAGTGTAGAATCCTTCCAGAGGCACAAGTTGCGGGGTGAACGTGCCGCGAGTAACGAAGATCGCCGCTAAAAGCAACCCGCTAGACGCGTACCAACAGAAGATTGACGTCAAGATGGCGATGGAGTAGCGCAACCGGCCGGTAAAGTTCCCAAAGAAGGCGATATTGCCGACGACCCCCGAGGCCAACAGCACCGCATTAAGCACCATCACCCGCCACTCATCGGAGATTTCGCTGGGATGGTCGTGCTCGTCCGATGACTCGGCGGTCACCGAGCGCCACCGTTCGATAAGGGCGACGATCGAGAGCATGTTAGCCACTGGTCCGATGCACGCGGCCAAGATAGGGATGTAGGTCAGGATGCAGAACCAGGTGTAGAAGAAACGGTCGCCCGGATGCTTTCGGATGTTGGAAATGGCGACCACCGGGGCGGCGATGGTGTGGGTCAACATCAACGGCGCCAATTCCGCCAGATGGGGCGTCTTCATGTGGAAGACCACGGGGGCGAGCTGGCGGTTGAGCCCCGCCACCTGGCCATGAGTGAGCCGCGTTGTTCGCTCCTGGGCCTGTTCGGTGGCCTCGTTCTCAACGTCGGGAGGCGGTAACATCCAATATCATACAGATGGGGCCGCTGTGATCACACTGGTGATCAAGCGCAAAACTAACTGTTTGGAACGACGCCGCGACTATGCCTTGGTTAAGCAGCCCTGGCGAAAGGTTAAGTTACGCCTCACAAAAGCCTGCGAAAAAAGCCACGGGCTTTCGCGGATATTGAAGGCTGGCGAGGCTTCGGCCGCACCGGACCTATTGTTCGGCGCTTGCTTCAAGTCTTGGCATACGCCGCCCGCTCTTCTCGATTGAGCAGTTTCAGCAGGCTGAACAAAAAGCCCGCGATGCCGTGAAACCCTTCCTTGTCGATGCCGGCAAGCCAGTGGGCGCAAAGCTGGTCGCTTCGCTCACACCCGCAGGATTGCGGCGCCGTTAATGCCTCGGGCACCGTCGAAGGACCCTGCGTCGACGCCAGAAACGCACTGGAAATAAGCAGCAGAAACCCCGGGTGGAAGTAGAAGTGGCCCATCGTCGTCGGGGTGAGTCCCTCGACCTCGTCGAAGACGTGGAGCTTATCGAGCTGATCGAGGAGCTTACTGCTCAAAAAGGAAATCGAGTTAGACTGGTTACGCCAGAGCCATTTAACCGCCGTCTCCACATGGCCTCGTTGATTAGGGTCTCTTTTAAACTGCTGGAGAAAGTGGCACACCAGCGACACTACCAACGGGTCGGTGCTGACTAAGTAGCACGCAAGTTTTGGAAGTGTCAAGTGCAGGGCAATCTGGGGACTGGACACTCCGGATATAAGCCGCATCATCGTAAGTTCCGCCTCTCCGTCGTGCTGGCACACTTCCACAAGCCGCGTCGCCACCGTAGCGTTGTCGCCGTTGACCACGAGCCACCGCATAAGAGCGGCAGCGTACCGTTGCGGCTGCTGATCGCAATTCACACTAACCACATCAGTTTCACTCAAAATCGTAAACATGCTCCAGTGCCGATTGGTAGTGATGGCTTTGACGATAGGCTTACTCGGAGAGATGCCACTAGCCCGAATCACGTACTCAATCATACAGAGTGTCGCTGGTTTGGTGGCGGGATTAGCCAAATGAAGCGACACGATGTAGTCAAACACATTGACGAATGAGGGACTCAGCGCAAGCTTCAACGCAACGTACGCCGGGGTGGCATCAGTGTAGGACGCGGGGTCCATAAGCCGATGTACTACCGCATCGGCATCAGCAGTGAACCATCGAGAAATTAAGTCGGTGCCATTGAGACCCGCCAGGGCACCTTTTCGCCCACGAGCGTGGATATCGTCAATCTCCTCGTAAACTTGATCTAATTGGATGGTGGTAGCCCGCCAGGTTATCTTTGGAGACGGGTAGGGTAACCCCGGTGGGGTTTCTTCAGCTAAGCCTCTCACGATGTTGAACACGGCGCCAATGTAGAAATCCTCAGCATGAGCCTCAAATTGGCGACGGAAAAACGTATAGTACCATTTTTGGTATGATTTCCCCCCTACAAGAGCAACAACGATGAGCTCTGCGATGAGGTGACGGGGGTATTCAAAATTCATCAATTGAAATAAGATCGGGATACACCGTGTGAGTGCGGGAATGCCATTGTTGGGAAACACGTTAAGATTGTCAAGCAACCACTCTAAACAGGTGATTTGTACTTCATATGGGATGAACGGTGAACTAGGGTCCAGCCCCGGTAAATCACGTTCAGATCGTACCACGCCAATCAACTTGAGCACATAGCTATCGTTAAGTTCCTCTCGAGTCTGTGCAAGCGAAAGGGCTCTAGTTCGTAGGGAATTAGATATCAGCCTCAGGGTGTCAGTAGCGATATCAAGTAATCGCATATTTTCCTCGACAGAGGGATTGTTTGATGAGTGTGATAGCCTCTCAATAAATGCTCGGTCATTAGCTGTACTGGTCAGCGATGATGTCACCCTCAATGTCCGTCGTTTGGTTGCTTTCGCTCTCTGCTGAGCGATCGATTTCAAACTGATGGTGGGCTTCGCTTTAGGCAATGGTTCTTCATTGAATGACTCATCAATATCATTTGTTACAGCCGGCTCCGACTCGGCTCGGTCATCCTTAGTGGCAGTAGTTTTCTTTGGTGTGATATCCTCGAACAGTGTAACCACTCGTGGCGGCTTTACGTTGGTCGCCTTTGATGGGGTGTCCAACGGAGCCGAATGAGGCCGGAACAAGTCCAGCAGGTTGATATCGCTATCGGGAGATAGCTTCGGTGTTGGTTGAAGTAAACTCTGGTGAATTGGCTGAGTTGATCTCGGGGATTGTTGTTTCTGCGGCGGGGTTTCCAGCTCCTGAGATGCGGAGAATAGCTTCAGCTGGGTATCCTGGGCTTTCCGCCGTTTCTTAAACAACGACGTCTGTCCCTTTGCCCGCAGGCCGATCGTATCACGAGCCATGGAGCGTGCGTTTGGTTAGACGGGGGGTACGCGGTTATGTCAAGCCTCCACAAGTTGACGTCCTGCAGGCGGTTACACGAACCACGCGATTTGATCACCTCTAGGCTAGTGATAAAAGCAGTTTAATGGGAAGTATTAAAATTTAGCCTAGCGTATGAAGACATTCTACCAAAGAAATTGAACTTGCTTTGATTTGATCGAGACTAAGGCTCAGTGAACGAGCTATGATGTCACAACGAAAATCGATTATAGAATTACCCCAAAATTATCGAGTTCCAATATTCTCGTGAATCACAAATTCCTCTTGCTACCTGACTAATTTGATGGACATTATAGCTAAATATCTCGACAAGGGTGCCCCATGTTTGTGTCAGTTACGAGCCCGCTTATCTATTCGCGGAGTTGGCTAAGGTTCCATCGCGTGAGTGCTCGTAATCAGCCGCGCTAACCAATGCCACAAACATGGCTAACTATAACTAATTGCCATAGTCAGACTACTTGGTTGCCAATTGCGTCATGGATGGGCAAATTCTAGAAATTGACCTCTCCTCATCAACACTTCAAAATTTCAATTATCATTGTTATGTCAATTAAATCTACACGCCAATTACGCCTTCTTCGACTTCTTCTTGTAGGAGTCAGGCAACCACGACTCGTCGTACTTTTGCGCACCGGTGGTGTGAGCAGCAGCACCTTGCTTAGCCGCCGATCTCGCCTGCTTCTTGGTGACAGTAGGGGTACCACGGAAGTAGGCGCGGCCCCACAAGTCCCAGATGACGTAGCCAACACCCGCCAAAGTCAAGCCCAACACAAATTCAAGGAAAAGCAACTTAGGGTTGAACAACGAGATCGGCTCGTCGACCACGGTGATCAATTGAGGACGCAACGGCAACATCTTAATTTCGTCGCCTACCACGAGGAAAAGCTGGGGAGTCAACGCGTAGTTGTCGGTGAGCACGTTGAAGGGGATGTGTTGAGTGAAGGTGACGTTGTCGCCTCTGGAGAGGGCGTGAGGACCAACTTCGCCCGAGGTCAAGTTGACCTTAGCCTTGCCGGTCATGGGGTCCAACAACACCCCGCCGACACCGATGATGGTGATGTCACGGTCGTCTTCGTTGACGACCTTATAGGTCAAGTAGTGGTCGTCGCCGTTGTACACCGTCAACAACTCTTGCGGCTGCGCGGTGGGGTAGGCGGCGATCGAGTAGGAAATGTCGAGGTCAATGGTCTCGCCGACGTCCTGGGGAGCGTTTTCCGCTTCGGGCTGGGCGGCACACGCCACCGCCAACAAACTGGCCAACACGCTAGTGAACTTCATGGATACACGTAGGCGCAAGTTTTTCGTGGGCGAAAAATTACCCCCCGCTCGCAGTGCTCGATCCTGGGGAACTCTCTCTTCCCCTCAGCGACTGTGGGCGGCCGTATTCGAAAGTGAGACCCATCCCAGGTATCATAAATCAATCTCTAGGCTACATACTATTTCTAAATAATTGATTACTGTGTCAGTGGCGTGAATGCCTACCAACTGTGATCACACTACCAGAGCCGTTTGTCGCACCACCACCAAACCCTACCACAAGAGTGCGAGCCATCGATGCTAAGGCACGCCGTGCGACGAGTGCAGCTTCGGCACGCTCCGACGAAGGAGGCAACCAAGGCCATTACCCGACGAAGATGGCAGGCCCAGGTCGATCGGCGCCAGAAAGACCTCGATCTCCACCAACAACTCACCGAGAACTATACCCATCACCATCAAGCGATGCTCAAGATCCTTGATAACTACGACAACCGCAAGGCTCTTTTTGGCGATGTGCTTGAACGGTCATTTGACGACGTTGAAGGTGAAGATTATTGCTACCACCACGATATTCGCTACTCGGTGGAGATGCTCGTCACCTGGTACATCACCACCCTCGTCTGTGATCTCAATGTTCAGGCCATACTATTGGGCAAAGTGAAGGACGAAGGTCTTTATCGTGATGTCATGGCTCATCTTAAGCTACCCCTGCTCAAAAGTGATATACGAGAAGAGTTATCGACGATGTCTCGAGAGAATATCACCACTCAAGCACTTGTGGACCAGTTTGCATCATCAGAGTACTTTAACTCACTAAAGAGCTATCGAACCTATTTCACCCATTTTAAACTGGCTCAGGCTCTCAACTACGACGACAGCGACCACCGGGGACCCCGACAGAGTCGTCATGGCATCTACTTCTGTCTGCCCCAACGGAGCAATCAAGAGTACTTTGCCAAAATCGATCTAGCATTTGCGACATTCACCAATAACATGGAACGTCAACGAGTGATGGAGGCTAACAGTAAAGCCTACCGTGACTTCTGTTCCACCCCCACCGCGGCGAAGTTCGCCGAACTTGACGAAATATACCAGGAGTACGCCAAAACCCACCCAAAAAATCACCAGCATCTCTCGCTTTTGGCTGAGGTTATCAAAGCTCTTGTTGAGTGTCATCAGTTCACCCCTACTTCCGAACTTTTCACCTATCTCATTGGCAAGTTTGACAAACATGGTATGAAAAACTATGCCACCATGGCCTATCAATGTCTTTTTTCGTACGGTGATAATGCTAGCGTTTTGGCAGCGAGTACCGATGATATCCAATTGTTCTCACAGGTCTCTGCTCGTCAATTTCTACCAATCGTGACTGAGTCGCCTGATTGTTTGGGAAAATTGATCAAATACTGTGCTCGTCGCCAACAAACCCTGACGTTTCGGCAATTGCTTCTGTTCTTCGGACTTGACGAAGTCATGGCTCATGAAAGTGTTCTCGACAAATCCTACTTGAGTCCGATAATTGCCAAGCTGCGATTCCTGAGGTTCAAAGAGTACCGTAAACTTGACATGGACCTGATTCTTTTCAAGCATGCCGAACCGTTAGCTGTTAAGCCTCAGGTCGTCGTTGAAGCGATGGAGGCCTGTATTGAAATGAATGAATTTGGCTTTGTTGACTCTCTTTTCAACAAAATGGTTATGCATATGACTAACCTGGGGAAAGTTGCATTAGCTTTTGGCGAAAACCATAAACTGGAAAACGATCTTATACTTCTCAAAAAGTACCCAGTCACCGAGCTTAGTCGCCGCTACTTCACCCAGCCGATTATCGAAGTGATGATTTCCGCAGCCGTTGCCTCTAATGATCTAGGTCGGTTGATGTGGTTGATGCCGCATGTGGACGACTACATAGAGCGAGGACTTGTGGGCATTGCTAGTGAAAACGTTTTCACTAGTCACGACCGCTTGGATCCGAAGTTGGTGGCTCAGCTTCGAAAAGCTCTTCTCCACTTTGGTCTCGAAGGCAAACTCCACCGCTACCGCCAGTTATTCGCCCAACTTGAATAACTGCTCTCCAATCTTGTAAATAGTAATTACACATCGGTTGATGAGATTATATAGTGGACATTCGCGTTCTCTTGAATTATTGGTTATCAGGCACGGATCACTTAGTGGTATACTTGGACTAGATAGTCTGTATACTCCACGTAGCACAAAATGACTGTAAATAAAACGCCACCAAAATCCAGTCTAGTGGATTTGTTCACGTATCAACTTGAGAGCGAAGGTGACTCTCGAGGATTGTCGCCAAAGTTTACTACAGGCCGTTATCAGATTTCTAAATATTGATTCCATAAACCCAACCTTAAATTATGCTATAGTACACTAATATACAAAATAAAATGCTCGAAGAAACATGGTGTTAACGACCAATGTATTTCTTTTCGAACCCGCGGGTAGCGTTGTACCCGACAAATGCAAAAGCGAACCCAAGTTCAAAACCAACGTCACCCCCGTTATCACCAATGAGGCGACCAACCGGGCCGGAGAACCACACTTGGTTCATACCAATGACGACACCGGCAATACCGCAGCAAAAGCCAAAGGTACCGGCAAGCCCCAACGGGTACGCCTTGCGGTCCTTGTAGCGCCAGTATTCGTAGTTGAATTTGTTGTGGTTCCACACAAAATGTTCCAGAGCAAATAGCGATTGGTAGATAGCCAAGTAGTAACCAATCAAGTTCATAAAATTGTCCATTACCTCTTCGAACGAGTAGTACCCGGGGATGGCAATGGCCAAGGTGACGAAGTTCGCGAAAATCGTCCAGAAAATACGGGGGACTTTTTCGAAAATGGGGTGGATGGCTTGCGCCGAAAGGGCAATCGAGTACATGTTAGGAATGTTGTTGGCAATGGTCGAAAGCGACAACACCACCATCAAGAACTGACCGAAACCATGCAACGAGTCCTCAACCAAAACAGCATACACCAAACCACCGACGGACTTGGTTTTGTAAAGTTCGGCCCAACGAGTGTTGGATAAAGTACCGGTGGCACAGGCGGTACCCAAAATCATCGTGAACAAAATGGGAGTCCACAAACCGGCGAGAATGGCAAAGAAAATCTTTGTGGAATTGGCGTTACGGGGCTGGTAGACGGTGTAGTCAGAGGCGTATGTGGTCCACCCAGTGGCGAAACCATACACGGCACCACCGAAAGAAAGCACGTTCCCGGCAGTGGTGGGACCACCTTTCATGTCACCCCAGGTGAAGTTGCCCAGCATCGCCATACGACAGATGATGGCGATGAACACGGCGGCATTAGGGATGAATGACCACTTTTCGTACAAGTGAATCACGTGGTAACCGAAGAACGTCACCATGATGGTACCCCCAATGAACACGAGACACGCCGCCCAAGGAGGCACGGCCCCGTTGTTCACCATATTCAACAATTGCGCCGACGACATAATGTTCACCGCACCCCACCCGACACAGGCGACCAAATTGATCACCAGGAAGATTCTCATGGTGATGTCACCAAACAAGAATTTCGAAAGCACCATTTGCCGCAACCCCATCTTAGGCCCGAAGATCGACAACCAGGCGACGGGGACCACCCCCATGAACGAGAAGAAGATGATGACAAGCACCGATTGCCAGAAGGAAAGGCCAAACACGGTGATACCCAATGCCCCCAAGGCGTAGGTGGCGATGACGAGGTTAGCGGAAAGCCACATCAGGGCCGCCCCCCAGAGCGAATTGTCGGTTTTCTCTTCATCGGTGATAAGGTCGATACCTTTAGTTTCGGCATTCAATTTGGCGGCGATCCGGTCGATGATATTGAGTTTCAGTTCCTTGACCGTGGTTTCGTGGAGGTCATCGATGCCCTTTTCTTCTAGATCGTAGGAGTCATCTGACAGAGCTTTCTTGGTGGTGACAGCATAGTCCTCCTCCACCTTTTTCAGCAGCCCCTCAAGATCCGAATGATTCATCGATGGAGCGTCGACCCGGCACAAACTATGGTTTTAAACTTCTCCAGAAAAAATTTCCCTCATCGTGCATGGCTGCCTCTCGACTTATCGAAAATGCCGTGAAGCCTGTGGTATGCGGGAAAAAGCGAGCCAGGGGCGAGCACTCCGTCGGGCCTCCGGTTTATATCTACCGATAGACGACTACGATGATTAAACGACGTAACTCAATTGGATGGCATCCGCCATCAATCGTCTATCGTTTTTTCACTCCGATGATAAGGAGCCCTATCTATCAATAGACAGGGCTAGCAACCGTTAGGGCGTTGTCAATGAACAATTATTTCTTTTTCAGCACGGCCCACGCACCCACGATGACTGAGATGCCCAGCTGGCGGTGCACGTCACGCCAGCACGCGCGAGACCCACCGAAAAAACGGCTCCACGACGGTCCCGCATGCTGGGGCTTCCCCTTAATTAATCGTGGGGAGGCACGAGTCAAGTCGTCGACCATAAGGTTTGCGATTGTCGGGGTAGATACCACGACGCTTGCTGCCACTACCACCGATATGGGGCTATCGCGTAATCAGCCCTTTGTTCTCTGCGACCCACATGCTTTATTAGGCCAATCACAGGTGGTTGAGAGGGGCTCATAGTGCGACCCCCCGTGTTCAGGTGGAGAGTGAAATTTGACTCGTGCGAAATTAGTCGTAATGAAACGCACACCACTTATCTGTTGATAACGTCTAAAAACGGCGCCACGCCGTTTACTTGAGGCCATCGAAACCAACCCGGCATCAGATGGTCTTGTAGGTGCTATTGTTTTGTACGTTCCGTGCCTTGTCACTGACGTTTAATCAAAATAATTCGACAAGAACGGATATATACGATGGTTAGATCAATGAGAATCGGGTAATTACATTTTACCGCGGGTCAGGCATGGAAATCCATCGCTACTCCGAGACATTTTGCCTAAAGTTATATTTCAGGAACACATTCAATTAATAGGAATATACAAAAAGATTTTTCAGATTTCACATATAATGGTGATTAAAAGCCGATGCCGTTTTGCTTCAACAATTGTTGAAGACGGTGGACTTCGTTCTCGAGAACGGTCTTTTCCTTAGTTAAGGCGTCGACCTTGTTCTCAAGAATATTCATCTTCTCCAACTTTCTCGCCCGCGAACGTCTAGCAGCTTCGGTGTTCTTAGCACGCTTCAACGCTGCAGGGTCCGAGACGTCAACGTCGATCGGAGGAAGCGAAGCTTGACGAGCCTTCTTCGTAGTGCGCGCCTTCTTAGGGCAATCAAGCACCGGGGTCGGCTGAGGAGTCAACTCAAACGCCGACGAGTAAGATCTCTTCGACGGTTGCTGGGCAACCACCGCGGCGTGAGTCAACTTGATTTCGTTCTCACGGATAGCGAAATCAATTTCCTTTTCCAACAGGTCAACGTCTTCTTCAGTGATCGGTTGTTGTTGTTGTTGGTCGGAGAAGAGCGACACCCACTCCTGGTCGTTGACCTTGGCACCGTCAAGCGCTAAGTCAAGGTCGTCGAACATCGGGGTGTGGTCTTGCATCAGGCCAAACTCATCGAGAGTGGTGCTGAAAACCAGTTCAAGCACAGACGAGGGCACAGTGTATTCGCTGGAAGTCGAAGGAGGGCACGCGGCCGGCTCCGACTTGATACCCGGGAGCGAAGCGTTCAAAGGCAAGTTGAATTCGTCCTTTTGGGGCAAGGTTTCAATGATAGTGGTAAATTCAGCCACGGGATCTAACATAGGGGCAGACATTTTGGTAGTAATAGTATCTCTTGTAGTAAGGGTAAGTTCAGGTTCAATCTTTTCAATAATTGTAGCAATAGTAGTAGTCTTTGTCGTTTTGGAAGTAACGGGGAAATTCAGGGGAGTCGTATCCGGTCCATCATAATGGGGGGTAATCTTACAGTAGCATCTTTTCGGGGAGGGGGTAAACAAAACTTTTTAATCCTTTGTTAATCTTTTTCTTTGGAAAAAAATTAAATCTTATAACCTTAGGGGGGTAGGTGATTTAAGCACACATGGTGACAATGTCAATCAAAATAAAACCAGCGGGGGAAGGGAAAATATAACGCAGCGGGAAGTAAACCTGGGGTAAACTTGTTTTGAAAGATTGAAGGATTAAAAGATGCTTAGTGAAAAGAAAGAAAAAAACTTTTCGGCGCGACTACAGAACTTTATAATGAAGGAAGGCTTGTACTGCACCCGCGCGGGTGAAAAAAATTTTCGGAGTGCATGAGTTTGCACGGATTAGGAGATGTTGGTGAGGGGCAACCACTAGCTTGAATGACTCATACCTAGTTACATTTGTCAGAAAAATTTGCACACGCTCATATACATAGCGATTAAAGCTAAATCTGAGATGAAAGTCCGTAGATATACCTGAAGCACTGTTAACTTAGCTGGTCTACACTTATTGACTGCGGTATTATTGGCAATCATTACTTCTGCAGACGTAGGGGACCCCGCCTGGAAGGGAAGGTGGGTGTCGCTCCGCTAATTGACAGCGGTGTAATCTAGGACAATTCTAGTTTTTAAAGGGATTAAGGGCTGCTGCCTACCTTTGCGATTGATCGGGGCTTCGTTTCCTGGTTACTGAGGCTATTCTTATAGTCTTAATTTACTCGCCACTGGTTGCCGTCCAGTGCTCCTAATGCCGGCCGAGGATTCTAGGCCAAATTTGGTTATCATAATCCAGTAATTGGCTAGCCGCACGCGCTTCGTAGCTGCCGGTTGTGTATATAAGCGCCGGAATCGGACTACCGATATGGTTAGGAGGGAAGAAATCCGTTACAATATCGTCAATAACAAAGCTCAACCGGTGGGAACTATTGTAATCAAATTGACCATGCTTGTACCATTTTCGTACCTTCTTTAAACTAATTATACTGAAGAACTACATAGCTGCGACCAGTTCGGATAAGCGGATGTGTATGCTCTCAAGCAGTGAGCGTCACGCTTTTTCCTTGGAAACGGAAGGGGTTACCCGCTTACTTCTTCCCAATTTGAAGCCACTTAGGCACCAGTTTCCCCGAGTTCGACTTGGTAGTGCTAGTGGGAGTGGTTGAACTCTTAGTTTCTCGTGGTTCTTGGGAATCGGCAAAGTTTCCTCTTTGGGATTCCGATTTCACCTCGGGAAGGTCTCGTGTGGAAAGTTGATCTGAGATCGCACCTTCCTTTAAGAATGGCCCGCTGGATGCCACGCCAATAGTTACCAGTGCAGGTTCCCAGATAAGAGCAATTCTCTCACCACTAAAAAATTGCGGGAGATCGTGGAGCCTGCTTCCATTAGTGTCGAACGAGAGTGGTACTTGCTGGAATGGTGGGTAGCCGAGCTTCAAATGATACTTGCCAATCCACTTATCTAAAATAACTTCATCTATGCGCTTGACGATTTGGCCCAACTTGACACTATCAGCATCAGATACGAAATTGAGCTGAAGGAGATTCCGGTCGGGGAATTTAATTCGGATCAAGTACTGTCGAGGGTGGATTGGCTCGTGCTGAGTGGGGCGCGTACGTTTCCCCAGCTGCTGCACAAGTTTGTGGTAGAGTTTGGCCTTGTCCACAGTAAGGGTATAGTCTTCTTCCGGGTTCTCGTATATCGGCATGGGTTGGTTGGTAGGGACGTACAATTGGTCGCCGTCCTTCATCGGCGCCAGTGGTGATATGCTCTCGTCAGCAGTAGTAGGTTTAGATTTGGTCTGAGAATCTTTCCGGGACTCAACAGGGTGTTGGCTTTCGTAGTTTTCAATCTGCTCCTCTTCTCTCGCCTCCATCATCTCGTCATCATTTTCAAGTAATTCAGTCTGTTGTTCGTGAATCTCCTTCTTCAATTCATAAATCCGTCGCTGGCGTTCGGCCTCTAGCCGTTCTCTTTCCACTCGCTGAGCTTCGTTTCGTGCCCGCTGTTCCGCTAGTTGTTTGGCTACAACTTCTTGTTGCTCCTTTTGACGATCGACGTTTGAGACTGGGTATCTTACTCGCATCACCGTATTAGTCGCTGAGCCCGAAACTTGCTTCAATGGTAAAGACAAATCTTGATAAACTGTGTTCATTAACAGCACCTCGATACCTGGTTTGATGATGCTAGTTTGAAGATTGGCTTCAGCGAGCTTAAGCGCTGCTTCAATTGTAACATCATTCGTTGTTTTGACGACAGTCGATGACTCTGGTGTAGCAATTTTTATAGCAATTGCCGAAGGGGTCAGCGTAGTAGTCGCTTCAACATTGAGTTTGACGGTAGAGTTCTGCACTAACTGGGTAAATCTGAGGGGGAGTGATGGATCAAGGCGTTTGCCTTTATGTTCCAACGATGGATCGCCATTGATATTGAAGGCAGTTGCTGCTTGCGACGCCAATTGTCCTACCGTAGAACTCTTGGGTATGCTGATTTTCTTTGATTGGTATCCGTATGTCACATTGACAGTAACGGAGGCCATTGTGGGAGGTGGCGCTGATAGTACCAATGAGTGAGAGTCGCAGCGCGTAGTAGTACTGTGTACGCCAACGTGAAAGTACCAAATAGAATGAACAGTATGACTGAGAGAGTTTATAATTTGGGTGAAACTAGAATTCATAATCTATGTTACATGTCATAAAGCAAACTTTTAAAAATTTACGCACACCTGCCTCAACCAGATAAATTCACGGTTATTGCCAAAATCGTCCAGGTACAGATCTGACTTAAGAATTCAACGAAATCCTCGGAGAACTTCAATATCACGACACGTGACCTACCCAAATCACCCCAAAGCAATGGCACCCGTCGGTTTTTGCAATTGTGTCCGGAGTTCCCGTTTTGCCACTATAGCAATTCTCGATATGCGTGATCTGGTATTCTTCGCATGAAAACTGCACAATGTCGACCCTCGATATAAAGCTAAACGGCCCCCCTTCAAGAATTTAACTCATCCTAACTAGAGCCCAATGAACGCTAAAGACTGGTTCCTCGCATTCATTGGCTTTTTCGGTAAGTACTAATCAGTATCGTCACGTCTTCCATGCTAACGATAGTGCCTCCAATTCCCGTCATCATCAAGCGGGGGCTTTGCAGTTCCGAAACCATCATCGCCATTCTCTTGTGCTTGCTCGGTTGGTTCCCCGGTGTGATCTACGCCTACTACATCATCGCCACTTATCCCTACGAGGAGCGTCCTTATATTGAAATCAGAGAGGAATCCTACGGTGCTACTTAGTAGGTTGTCCTGCACACCCCATACACTCTATCACGTGACCAGTATTCTGCTCACTCCCCTAATATACGCGATGATGAACTAGTAAATTTTTTGGTACGCATAAACTTAAGTTGACCGTGAGCTTTCCTCGAGAGAGCGCTTCTCAAATTCACGGAACAATGTGTCTCTATGCGGAGAATGATTCTTGCCACTGCCTCGAAGTCATTTTGGTTCTGTTTTTGCTCGTTTTGAGTTCAAGATCCACGACTTCATGAATCAGAGTGTTGAGCTGCTTTACTGCTTTGCTTACTCAGCCGTCTACGTAACCGAGGTCTTTGGCACATCTATCATCTTGTAGTCCGACTTTAACTCCGACCTCAATCGCCTAGGCTATCGTTCAAACGTTGATGCATGTGTTATTCGCCTTAAATGATTGCTAATCTAAAACTTACCCTGACTGAGAGAAGAAACGGTGCTTATATCTATGATGTTTCCTTCTTCTCGGTATTCTCTTTCTCATCTTGGCGCCCTTCCTTCCAGAGCCAAAGAGCTTCAATGGCGTAATTGCTCACAGTCAAGTTTGGCAGCTTCAGCGCTTCCGTCAACGACTCAATGATTCTAAGCTCATCAATCACTTGCCAAACCATATCTTCGAAAGTCGATACCATCTCTTGCTGAATAGGATTATTGCTATCATCTTCGACTGGCAAGAAATTATACTTGTGTTTTCCCAACTTATGCAATATCCGTCCTAGAGTTCGAATGGCAATAGCTCGTTGACTCGGAACCACCGAGCGTGCCAAGTGAGCCAATTCTCCTAGGGTATAGCCCGCCATATGGGGGTTTTCTGAGTGGTGGTGAAGACCTTTGTATGTAGGGATTTCGCCACTTTGTTCCAAATCGACAAGATCCCCATTAAAATCGAATCTCATATCACTAATCAGTTCATATGAGGAAGCGATTTTCTCTGGCATGGGCGTAGTCATCCACGAAAGCTTTTCCGTTTCCTTTGGGAGGTTGGGATAGTACTTTTCATGGAGTTTGTCGTAAAACTCAGGGTCATTAATGTCAAGATCATCATCTTGTTTAGGTTGTGGGAAGTGAACAGTGGTCTTCCCCTGATCCTCATCGACAAGCTGATAGTCCTTTGGCGCGACCAGATTGGGTACCATTTCATGTAGGTCTTCAACATCTTCCCAGCCATCCTCTGGTAACTCAATATCTTCATCAAGGTCTTCGTAATTGACAGTGGCGACATCGTCAAACTTCACTTTTTTTTGTGAAGACGACTGGTTCGATGCTGATGAACCTGATTGTAATTCAGCAGGGAGCTCTTTCACCCCCAAGGCACGATCAACGTCCTTAGCATCGAGCGAACTCAATTCTTGAAGACCATTGTTGGTACGGACACTCCCATTCCAAGCGGTTTCGGGCTTCTCAGCTAGTTCATTCACGCGGTTTTCAGTACGCTTCAAAAGGGCCTGAATTAACTTCGGATCAAGTTCACGTAGAAGATCTTCCTTCTCTTTGGTAACTTCCTCTTGGGTCATGTTGGAAATACGATCGATGTTCTCTTGATGAATCTTCTCCGCTTCCAGTTGGGGTTTAGCCGCCAGCTGTGGCTTGAGTGCCTGTGATTGAGCTCGCGACCATCTCGACCGCTTCAGGTTGAAATTCGCTGCTGACGGGAATCCCGTGGTGTGTGCCGACGGTTCCTTAGGAATCACAGGCTCTTGGGGAGCCTCAGTCTCATGTTCAACGATTTCGAAGTCCATATGAACGCATCTGATATTGCGATGATCCTCAAATTCACGACCTGCATGGGGATGCGGAATATCGAGGATCTTCTGGGTGGAAGGGTGATCTGGTGCCTTAAATTAGGAATTGACCGATAATTGAGATGAACCTAAGTAATTGACCATGATAATTTAGTATTACAGCGACTATCGAGTTCCATTGACCCACAATAATTAAATAATCAAGTGAGGCGTCAATTACAGGCTTCGATACGCCATAATATTCCGTTTTGGGCTCGGTTGCTTTGAGCAACTGCTAACCGTAGCAACCGAAAACACGTGATTGACGGGGACCCTAGTCGTTTATAACCAAGGAGATTGCTACTGTGGCCCCTAATTAACTACTATCATGAAGTTGAACTGGTTACTCGGGATTCTTCCCATTGTAGCCGCCAATTTTGATGATTGGAGCAAAGCCGACCTTACGCAATTCCTTGAGGATCGTAATGTCACCGTGCAAAAGGGCGACGACCTTGTGCAACTTGCCGAAGAAGAATTGAACAAGCTTCGTCAACTGCACCGGGTGGAGGTTGACGTTAACGACGAAAACCAACAACATGTGCTTGACTTGGCTACCGACCCTCATGTCGATTTGAACGATTTGCCTTACCAAAACTGGCAATTCCTTGTCTACGAAAAGGGCGACGGATCAGTGGCTGACTGGTTGTTTGACACATGGTCAAATGCTGAGCTTAAGCGGTTTTTGAAGGAAAACCATGTCAAAACCAACGCGTCCAACAAGAAGGATTTGATCAAAGCCATTCAAGACAACTGGAGCAAAATTGTGGCCAAGCACCAAAGCAGTGGCAAATACCCCGGTAGATGGATTTACAAGGGGTGGCTGATCGGTGACTTGCGTCGTTGGTTGGACAATTTTGAAGTTGAATACTCCAAGGATGACAATAAGGACGCGTTGATTGACAAGATCAACTCCATCAGTTACTATGCTGCTAAGGAAGTGGATGACTCCAAGCAGCTGTTGTTCGACTCAATTGGTCTTGCTGACGCCGATATTTTCGACTCATCTGGCAACATTAAGGCCACTTTCTGGGACTCGTGGTCGGTAGACCAATTGCGTGACTGGTTGTGGTACCATGGCTACCTCGGCTCCTCTGGCTACGACGACACCACCAACTTGAACAAGCTCAAGAAGCAAGCGGCTCAATACGGTGATGAAATGAAACTGGACATCGAACTGTGGGTCAACTCTACCAAGGACAAGGTTGACCCATACCTCCAAAAGGGTAAGGAAACTGTAACTGACGCTATCAACGACACTTTCCTTGTTGGTGTCGACAAGTGGTCGAAGAAGCGCTTGCGTCAATTCTTGTCTCTGCGTGGAGTCAAGACGTCTCCTTTCGCTTCCAAGGCACAACTCTTGGATGCGGTGAAGAAGAACCGCAACTTGCCTTTGACGGAAAAGGCCAAGAACAACTTTGAATGGTTGGTTGGCTCTGTCGACACCCCTTTCCTCGGTAACTGGGTAAAGCAAAAGACTGGCGCCTCCGGTAACAGCCGCCCTGACATCTTGCAAAAACTCTCTGACTACTTACTGGGCGGGAACTCTCAAAAGGAATCGTTCAAGGAACAAATTAAGTATTACAGACCCGACTACGAACTGTTCCACCACAAGATCGAGTACCACGTTGAACACGAAAAGGATGTGGTTGAGCTGGATGTGAAGCGTGCTTATGAAGCTGCCGTTAGATACTACGACGAAACTGTTAAGGATATTGAATCTAAGATCGACGAAGCCGAAGATGACATTGATGAGGTTCTCCAAGACATCCAAGACCTGGCGGTTCACTACTCCTACAAGGTGTACGATTCGTTGGCCCTGGGCGCCAAGGAGGTTGGTGATACTATCAACGACATCCACCAGGCAGTTAAGGACTTTGGTACCCAATTATCGGACTACTTGATTGAACTCAGAGAAGACGCTAAGGAGAAGTGGTACGACGCCAAGTACGACGGTGAACACAACATCAAACTTGCGGACTCTAAGGCTCGCCAACACGCTAAGGATGTAAAGAACAATGCTCAAGATGCCTGGGATGAAACTAAGGTTAAAGCCCAACACCACGCCCACCAGGCCGACCTGTACTTGACTCAATTGTATAACTGGCTTTTGGGCAGAGTGTACCAATTCCTTGGCTTGGCTCACCACGACTTGTACCGTGTGGAAAGAGACAGAAAGTACTGGTCGCTGATTGCTAAGAAGTCGGGTTCCTCGTTTGCCCTGGTGGCTTCGAAGCTGGGCGAATGGTACGCTGACGCTTACTTCTCGGCTCTTTCCAAGTCGGGTCATCTGGCTGCTAATGAAGCGATGAAGACTGGTAACAAGTACTACAAGGATGCCAAGAAGAGCGGAGAACTGTTCGCTCTGTTGGCTTCGAAGTCAGGTGCTTGGTATGCCGATGCTTTCTACCTGGTGGCTTCCGAATCGGGTGAGCTGGCTGCTTCTCAAGCTTTGCAAACTGGTCAAAAGATTTACGAGCAAGCCAAGAAGTCGGGCGAAGAAGTTTTGAGCCGCTTGTCTGACGACGCCGAATACTGGAAGTCTGTAGCGTCAAAGTCGGGTCACTCGTTCGCTTCGTTGGCCTCGCAAGAAGGGGAACAGTTTGCTCTGTTGGCCTCGAAATCGGGTGAATGGTACGCCAGAGCCTTCTACTCGGCTGCTAGCGAATCGGGTGAATCGTTCGCTTCGGAAGCCATGAAGACCGGTCACAGCATTTACGAGGATGCTAAACTGAAGGCCGATAAGGCTTTGAGCCACGTCTCTGCCAAGAATGAGGAAGCCAAGAGTAAGTTGAGCAAGGACGCTGATTACTGGGCTCTGGTGGCTTCTAAGTCAGGCAAGTCGTACGCCCTGGTTGCCTCGAAGCTGGGTGAATGGTACGCTTCTGCCTTCTTCTCGGTTGCCTCGAGGGATGGTGAAGCTGCTGCTTCGGAAGCCTTGAAGGCTGGTAACAAGATCTACGAAGATGCCAAGGCTGCCGCTGAAACCGCCGCCGATGACATCGGCTCGATTATCCTGGATGCTGGTGAGAAGGGGTACCAATATCTCCAATCCAGCTGGGAATCGCTCACCGACTCCCTCGAAAACGCTGATCTCATTACCTACTTGCAATCGTTCGGTTACAACTACCTGTTCTTGAAGAAGTTGGACCGTCGCCACCTCAAGAGATTGGCGAAATACCAACTGGACGTCTTCTACGGCCAAACGAAAGACAGCTGGGATCTTCTGATCAGAAAGGCGATCTCTGGTGCCGAAGACCTGTTGATGAAGAAGTTGGGGATCAAGCACGAAACGTGGTGGGACCTGGTGAAGTTGTGGTAAGCGAACGTGTTTGTTAGTGTTTTGTTTAGTTAATGACTACTTACTTGTGATCATAACCGTAAATGAATGGAAAACAGAAGTATCTCTGTATTTCGTCTCCATTATTAGCGGATCATGCCTTTTTAAGCATGATTTGTAGTGGGTGTATGCGTCAGCCGTGGTTGAAAATGTCGCCCACCCTCAGGCCACGCAAAACATTTTTGACTAATTGGGACTATGCCGCGCGTCGTCAATGCACCATGGAGATGATAATCATAACGTCCGCGGATGTTGAGATTACACTACCCCAACACCCGGGCATTGCTCAGTACAAAGCCCACCAAAGAATGAATACAGCTATGTAGACATGTATTGGACCTTCCTTCTTTAGATTGTGATACGGATACTGTGTGGCCTCGAAATACGCGTAATTAAGGATTTTGGTTGATTCGCGACGTGGCGCTACCATAACATTGCGAACAGGTAAACAAAAATCTCAACAAGACGAGGGCTTTTTTTGTTGTTGATTAGCTCCACGCCCACACAATGAGAGAAGTTATTAGTATCAACGGTAAGTACCAAAGTCTCTATGGATACGAACCTGCTCATATCGTACGACACGGAGAGCCCAGGTCCTCGTACCCTGATGGTGTGGGACACAGACCCGCGACGCCCCCCAAATTGTGATACTAACAAATAGTCGGTCAAGCTGGTTGTCAAATCGGTAACCTGTGCTGGGAGTTGTACTCGCAAGAACACGGTATCGGGGCCGATGGTTACCTCAAGGAAGGTCTTGAGCGCCCCAAGGGTGGCGAAGAAGGTTTCTCAACCTTCTTCTCGGAAACCTCCAACCGTAAATACGTTCCCCGTGCTCTTTACGTCGATCTTGAACCTAATGTGATTGATGAAGTCAGAAACGGTCCCTACCGGGACATGTTCCACCCCGAACAGTTGATTGCCGGCAAGGAAGACGCGGCTAACAACTATGCTCGTGGTCACTACACGGTGGGCCGGGAAATCCTTGACGATGTGATGGACCGGGTCCGTCGCATGGCTGACCAATGTGATGGTTTGCAAGGGTTTTTGTTCACCCATTCTCTTGGTGGTGGTACCGGTTCCGGTCTCGGGTCGTTGTTGCTTGAGCAATTGTCTATTGACTACGGTAAGAAGTCGAAGCTTGAGTTCGCTGTTTACCCGGCGCCGCAAGTCTCCACTTCCGTTGTCGAGCCCTACAACACTGTGTTGACCACCCACACTACTTTGGAACATGCCGACTGTACCTTTATGGTTGACAACGAAGCCATTTACGACATGTGCCGCCGTAATTTGGACATCGCTCGTCCTAACTTTAACTCGTTGAACTCGTTGATCGCCCAGGTGGTGTCCTCGGTTACTGCTTCGCTTCGTTTCGATGGGTCGCTTAACGTTGACTTGAACGAATTCCAAACTAACTTGGTCCCTTACCCTCGAATCCACTTCCCCTTGGTATCGTATGCTCCTGTGTTTTCGAAGAGCCGTGCTAACCACGAATCCAACTCGGTGGCTGAAATCACTGCCTCGTGTTTCGAACCTGGTAACCAAATGGTGAAGTGTGACCCTCGTTCTGGTAAGTACATGGCCACTTGTTTGCTCTATAGAGGTGATGTCGTCACTCGCGATGTTCAAAACGCAGTGGCCTCGGTGAAGACTAAGAAGACTGTGCAAATGGTTGACTGGTGCCCCACTGGGTTCAAGATTGGTATCTGTTACCAGAAACCCACTGCCATTGAAGGCTCGGAATTAGCTGCGGCATCGAGAGCCGTGTGCATGTTGCTGAACACTACGGCTATCTCCGAAGCTTGGAGACGCATTGACAAGAAATTCGACTTGATGTACTCGAAGCGGGCGTTCGTTCACCACTACGTCGGTGAAGGTATGGAAGAAGGTGAATTTACTGAGGCCAGAGAAGACTTGGCTGCGCTTGAGCGCGATTACGTCGAAGTAGGCACTGACTCGTACCCCGAAGGCGAAGAAGAATACTAGGCAGTTTTATGTAAACTCCGGGAATACCCATTGATATGTTTAATCTATGAAGCACATGAACCAGTTTCTACCCCTAACTTCACAGTGGCCATCGCCCTCACAGTAACAATTCGCGCTCTATTGAAAAATCTCATCAGCATAATCCCTCACCATCATGGCCACGACAACCCTGCAGCCCACTGACAAGCGGGATTTGTTGAAGCAACCGCTTCATAACATATATATTCCCATCATGCTTATTTTGGGGGGTACACTAATCTTTGGAGTCCAGTACATCCCATACGCGGTGGCCTTCATCGTGGTGGTTTGCTCAATTCAATTTGCCCGGGTGTGGGGAAAGCGGTCGCTGTTACACCCTAAAGTGTGGCGGGACTTTGAACTTATCGACAAGACAATTGTTTCGAGGAACTCCGCTATCTACCGGTTCAAGTTGAGACGGGATGATGAGGTCCTTGACATCCCCCCTGGCCACAACGTTGCGTGTTGCTTCGACATTGATGGTAAGGACGAAATCCGCTACTACTCGCCCATCTCGAATGAGTTTGATGCCGGTTTCTTCGATATTCTTGTTAAGCTGTACCCCAGAGGCTTGGTGCTGTCGCGATTTGCTCAATTGAAGGAAGGACAAACCGTCAAGTTTAGAGGTCCCGTGGGCAAGTTGGACTACGTTCCGAACATGGCCAAACGCTTGGGTCTTGTCGCTGGTGGTTCTGGTATCACCCCCATTCTTCAAGTTCTCACCGCGATCATTACTAATCCCAAAGACCACACTGACGTGGACTTGATTTACGCCAACGACACGGAAAACGATATTTTGCTTAAAAACGAGATCGACCAAATCGCTGAACGCTGGCCTGGAGACAGATTGCGGGTATTCTACACCCTCACCAAACCTCCTGCTGATTGGAATGGCGGCGTTGGGTACGTGTCCAGAGACATGATGGAGGAACATTTGCCTGCTGCTGATGATGAAAACCAATTGTTCATTTGTGGTCCCCCGGAAATGAAGAAATCGGTTAAGGAGTTCGCCCTGGAACTCGGGTGGAATTCAAACAATGTGTTCTGCTTCTGAGCATGCTCGGCTTCAATACCAAACTGTAAGTGCATCGTAAAAAGTTTTAATACACCTTCTTGAATTGGAATTAAGATCGATAGTAGACCATTTTTTTGATACTAATTGCAGCCTGCTATTAGCTTTTTCGTAAGTCAATATGCGGAAAGCAAATTTCATGGGAAACTACTGTATTCTCGATCAGTTCACCACTAAATAAAATCATATTAAACCAATTTCCGAAATTTAATGCACTCTATCTTCTGAATCGGAAGTATGGTGGTCTGGGAACATTGATGGTATGCGGCGTTATGTGCTTGCGCAACTTGCGTTGGGCCCCACTTCAAAACTTCTAAGCAATTTGAAATCGTCGCCGCCCATACTAAAGAAGAGCCAATCATGCCCTCGTTTTCATTTCCAGCTGTTCCAATCCCCGGTCGCTTTGGCTATGGTACAATGAATTTGACGTGGAATCCTCACCCTCCCCCCACTAGCCAAGCCATTGAAGTGCTTCAATTCGTTACCATGAATGAAAAATTTGGTACAAAGCTATTGAACGGTGGTGAGTTTTACGGATCTGACAATGCCAACTTGAAGCTCCTTCAAAAGTTTTTGGAATCCAACTCTTCCGAAGATAATGAAAAGTTGATTATTTCGATCAAGGGCTGCCTTAATGAGAAATTTGTCCCTGATGGAAGCAAAGAAGGCGTTGCCAGATCGATCGATAACATATTGTCATTTTTCCCAAGCCCGGGTGCCAAAGGTCGACCCAAGATTTTGTTTGAACCAGCACGGGTGGATATAACTCACCCCTACGATAAAACCATTAGTTACATTGCTGAATACGTCAAAGCGGGGAAAATTGACGGTGTGTCACTTTCTGAAGTTGGTATTGGCTCAATCCAGAAAGCATTGTCGGTCTGCGCCATTCTGTTTGTCGAACTTGAATTGTCACTTACATGTCAAGACATTCTTCACAACGGCATTATTGAAGAGCTCACTAAGAACAACGTGTCTGTGATTGCTTACTCTCCCTTAGGTCGTGGTTACTTGACTGATTACACTGTCGAACACAAGGATACATTCTTGAATGAAATGAAAGACGGAGACATTCGACGGATGTGTGGCAAATTCGCTCCCGAAAACTACAAACACAATATTGTTCTTGTGGAAAAACTATACAATTATGCCCACTCTAAAAAGAATTGCTCTTTGGAGACACTTGCGTTGTCGTGGATTTTGTCATTGTCGGAAAACCCAAACTATAAAGGTCGTAAGATCACGAAGATCTTACCAATTCCCGGTGGCTCTACTCCTCAGAGAATTGAGAATAACTTGTCAGCACTCGTCACCTTGAGCTCCGATGACTTGAATGAGATTGACAGAATTTGCAATGAAATTCCAGTCAAGGGGTTGCGTTACAACGAAGCTGCTGAAGCATATTTATTTGCATAATAGACTTGCATGATCTATGGAATTTATTGTAAAGCTTGTACTAAATCTTCAATAAGATCCTCGACATTTTCAACCCCAACGGAGACTCTCAACAACTTAGGGGAGCAGGTAGCATCAGACAAAGCTCTCCATTCGATCAAGGATTCCACCCCACCCAAAGAAGTGGCGTGAACGAAGTACTTCAATTTAAGAGGGAGTTCCTTGGCCGTTTGTTCGTCGGGACACTCAATGGAGAATACGGGCGAGTGACCGTTGGGCATTTGTTTAGCGACAAACGGTTCTGTTTGCAACAGAGAGTGGTAGATCTTCGCCAACTTAGGAAGCTTATCAATGTCATCATGGAGACGCTTGACAATTGCCGTGGCCAGCTTCCATTGACGGTCAACTCTCATTTCGAAAGTGCGCAAAGACCGTATCAAAAGAGAAGCTTCAAGGTTGGCGATGTTGGTACCCAACAACAAGCGGTCCTTCAACAACTTGTCCTTAGTTTCATCGTCCTTCACAAGCAACAAGCCCGCAAGGAGATCCGAGTGACCACCAAAGAACTTTGTGGCTGAGTGCATGACAATGTCAGCTCCCTGTTGGAAAGGATCTTGAATGGGGGGAGGAGCAAAAGTGGAATCGACCACAACTTTGGCACCATACTTGTGCGCTTTGTCGGCATACTTTTGAATGTCAATGCATACCCCTTCTGGATTGACCGGTGTTTCAAGATGAACGACATCACCCAGCTTCACCACACGATCAAACTCGTCATCCAAACCAATCTGTTTCACGCCGTAATTTCTAGTCAAGATGTCAGCAATACCATGGCAACCATGGTATGCTTGGCCAATGGCAAGCGTCTTCGGGTTTAAGTGGCACATGGCGGCATTGAATGCTGCCAAACCACTCAGGTATACCACACACTTGTAGCCAGTGATGTGCTCCACGATAGCCTCCACTTGTTCCGAGTTGGGGTGCGATAATCTGGAGTAAACGGGATTGTCAAGTAAAGGAGGACCGTCCGCAGCCTTGATCCATGTAGATGGATCCTTAGAGTACTTGTATGTCGTAGCAACGTTGATCGGGGGGACCACGTCGGGGACTCTGCTCAAATCGTCAGCGCCATGAACACCTTCAGTTGAAAGTCCAGCCATTGGATTGTAAGATATGTACTACATACTAATCAACTTCGCGCTTGAGTCACCCATTCAGTGTATGCAGCGATTATGCAATATGGTAATTAACCACCGACGCTTACATGATCGATATTCATATACTTTAGGGAGTAGTAGCAGTGCCTCTCTGATGAGAACGATTTTGATATATAGTCCACATACATGCGAGAACCCTAATATACTCCACTGCTGTACGGCGACGGAATTTTCATGGCAGTCGCGCGGAACTTATTGCCTTACCCGTTAACGGAAGCTGTTGGCGAGGATTCATGTCTGCGGCAATCAACCCCGACCTGACCTTCCCCACGTCAAATCATACTTATATCATCGCCTAGGTCCATGTATGTTGTCGCAGCAGCAGCAGGTCTCGTCAAATAACCAAAACGCGCATTTTTCACCTTGAATCTTCATACCAATATAATGAGAGACAACTACACATTTACCATTCTTGGAGCTGGGGTCATGGGGACCGCGGTGGCCAACGCCGTTCTCAAGGGCCACCCTGAACCTTTCCCCGGTGAAATTAGAGCCTGCACCCATGATGAGACGTCGATGGAATTGGCTAAGACCAAGTTGAGCCACGAAATTGTGCTGTACTGCTACGGCCCTGAAAACAATGCCAAAGCCGTCAAGGGCGCTGACGTGATCTTGCTCGCCTGCAAGCCTGACATGTACGAAAAGATTCACGATGAAGTTAAGGACTCGTTGACCGGCGACCAGCTTGTCATCTCGTTACTTGCCGGTGTCACCATTGAAGAGTTGATGATTTTCTCCAAGAACATTGCCAAGGTCATGACCAACACCCCCGCTAGATTCGGTTGCGGTACTGCTGGTATCGCCTTCTCGCCTGAAGCCGAGAAGAACCACGAAGAATTTGTGTTGAAGCTCATCGACACCGTTGGCATGGCTTTCAAGATCCCTGAAAAGCAAATGGACATTGCTACCTCGCTCATAGGCTCGGGTCCCGCTTTCTGCATGTTGATGATGGAGGCCTTAATCGATGGGGGTGTGCGTATGGGCATGCCTTTCGAAACCGCCAGAAAGCTGGCTGCTAAGGTCATGGAAGGTACCGCCAAGATGGTACTCGAAACTGGTGAACACCCTGCCGTGTTGCGGTCGTTAGTGTGCACCCCTGGTGGCACTACTATTGGTGGGCTTTTAAAGATGGAGGATGGCAACGTCAGAGCCGGCATTGCTCGCGGCGTTGAAGAGGCTGCCATTATTTCCAAGTCTTTCTCTAAGAAGAAGTAATTAGAGCTGTGTGTACCCAAAATTAAGTAATCATGGTCTCAGCAAAGATGTTTGTCAATCGTAAATCGTGTGAATTCAGCTATATACAACTACTGTTTGCCTTGCATTTGCTTGGTAAACATGTCAGTCAAGGCAGATAAATCAGCTTGAGTGATTTTGATATCGGCTCTGACCAATTCTTCTTGAAGTTCAACAAGGTGATCGCGAATATCTTTATCCTTGAGAATCGACATCATTTGAATCATGGACGGAGGTTTGCCAACAGGGATCCCCTTGTCGGCCAACATAGTGGAGAATCCCGTCAACAATTCGCCCAACCGGGGGTTTTCTTGCAAGGCCGTGGCAAACTTTTCAACAGTTTCGTTGTTGGCGGCATCCTTAGAACCACCGAAAAACGTCCGCACGGGAGTGGCATGGACATTTTGTACCAAGGGAGCTCTGTAGGCAATGGTGGGGATCCTTCTGAAGGCTAACTTAAACATGATCAACTTCCTTGGAGGCAATAGCAATGAGTGAGATGCGTTCTAGTGTGTCACGTGGGGCCACAGGGCAAATCGGTAGTTGGAGTTGGATACCATCGAAATGTACAGCGCTATTTTGAGATGTGCAAACACGACTCCAACAACAATTGTTCATACGTCGAATGAATTGAGAGGTTATAGGAAAAGTCAAGTTTAGTCACTCTAAACCACCTCACAAAAGTTCGAGACGCGTTGCAGTCGGTGAATTTTGATGGTTACTCATGTAATAGGGATTCACGTGAAGTGGCATTGTAGTTAGTCAGTACCTTACACGATGCCTACGGCTCTGTTTGCATGTCCATTGACGATGAGAGTGATGAAGAATACGGCCTCGTATTTCAATGTCGCATTCTCTTCTTTCATTGTTGATCAAGAAAAATATAGTCAATCATATAAACAGTTGTTAACAGTAATAGGTTCCCGTGTAGTTCAACATCGGATTTTATCATTTGGCACGTCTTGATCATATGTGTGAACATCTTTAGGCCCTGGTTAAGATTGACGAGTCTCGTAAAGTTGCAAAATGATGGGACGATTTTCGGTCATACGTCATAATTATTCTCTTGAATGTTATTAGGGAATTACGCTCTAGTTTATAATAAGTCTTGATCAATTTCGTTTCTCATTCCATGTCTTGTTTGTTGTCCTTTCATACCGCGTCTCTGCATGACATCCTCTTATTCCATATCGTATTTATCGCCAATGTTCAACGCGCCGCATCTTACACTAGGACCACCACCGCATTCATACTGTCCATAGCATCCACAGTCTGTCAGCGACTCGGGCGGCATGATACACGAACGTTTAGGGGTATGCGAGGATGGCAGGGAACTAGCAGGGAATTTTGAGGCACAACAATGATCACAGTAACATGTGGTATATTCGTGGCGGGTAAACCGTTCGTAAAGGCTAGCGGTGCCCTCAAAAACGTTGGGAATATCTTGCTCAGTGACATCCTCCATAATGTCAAAGATAAAATTGAGAGGGTTTATCGATAACAACATGTAGAAATATCCCGTTATTTGGTGTGTACGCCAGAAAAGATCGATGTCAAGCGTAGGAGCTAGCACAAATCCTCCCAGCTTTTTCGCAAGGGAAACGAAGTTCGTGTAGCGTTTCCGAGCGTCATGCATAATACCTTTGTAGTACTTCAGATGAAGCCAGTCCAATTTATTCATGCGGTCGATGAACGGCTCTACTTGGTAGCACATTTTGACAAGATCGACCACTATTTCCAGGATACACTTGTCAGCGGTGAGATACACCAAGTGAGTTTTTGCGTACACCAGCAATACTTTGTGGATGCGTTCGGCTAGTTGTAGGTCACCTTGATTCTTCGCGTAGTTGATCATACGCAGGATGAGTTGGTTAGGGGTCATTGCTTGGAAGTTGGTTAATTCAATAACCCCCAGGTCATTAGCTACTTCCTTAATTTGGTCGTCAATCAGCAACGCGTCCTTGGAGGCATGAAAGACCTCAGTATAATGCTTGAATATCCCCTTGAGTGGCGAAGGATGGGTGAGACCCCAAAGCAATTGCCACTTTCTCAACTCATCATGGGTGATAGTCGAGTATGGACAACGGCACTTAGATGCTGCAGGTTTTGCGTAGCAAAATCCGGGATCAGAGAAACCAGTGCGCTTGCGAGTTGTTAAAGGGATGTCGGTAGCCAAAGTTTGCCGACAGTAAGGGCATCTAAGCAGAACCACACTTTCAAACACCAGCATCTCATACACGTCAAACACATGATCTGCGGGATCCTCGCTTAAACGGCCCATGAATTTGAAGTACCGACTGCGCTCCTCAGGGGAGGGACGATACTCGAACGAAAAGTCGTCAATGGCACGAGCCAAGCGCTTTAGAGGCAATGGAAAATACGCGAAGGCCATGACCCAAGTATTGATAAAAGTATCGTAATAACGACCCGGAAACTGCATGAATGAATACCACACATACACAACATCCAACGGCGGCAATAATGCATCGTATTGTTTGATGAAGCGAGGGTCGACAACTAATGCCCGGTCTATCAGGGAGAACTCGTTGAACGATGTTGGCTGCTGGTGGACGGCAAGCATCAGTGACACGAACATGACGTAACGTCGACACGCGTTGTTGATGTACACGCGCCAGACGTCTTCAGGGTTCCCTTCAGACTTCAGCAACACCTTTGTCTTCATTACTTCGAATGCTCTGAGCAACTTGAGATGAGCGAGAGCTTCTGCTGCCAGAGGGTACACGTTCATCCCCACCAGATAGCCGTCCTCATTACGCACCTTGTACTTGTTGGTGGCAAACTTATCGTTTTCCGTGGTCCGGATGTACTCGAACGAGTTCATCATAGCAGGGAGTGCCTTTGTGATGGTGTTTATGGAGGGGGGCTGCCTTAAAGTATATAAATTGTGCTAATTCGTTTCGCGAAAAAATAATGCAGGGGACTCGACGTATTCAGGATGCGCATTCCCCAATTTAGCTCTCGGTAACACCGCTGCGTGATCACGAGGTGGGTGCGGTGATACGAGTGTTTTATAATTCATACGAGTGTGGTAACACATTCCCACAAAGAAATGCAACCTGGCAACCACCAAGCAATGTCATCTTCGTGCAATTTGGAAGGCATCTACGCATCGGTAAATGGCAAAGAACGACAATAACAAAACCCTCTATTTAGATAACTTCCCTGATAGGATCACTAACTAGTACCGATTTGGGCAATGTCGGGCTACACCCTGCGTAACCCGACAAGAGGTTTTCTCCGGAGATTTTTGCAGTGTTACAGGAAATGGTAATATAACAGGATCCTTTGGGAATCGAATTACTTCTTAGGCTTTTTATTTACCCCGCTTTATCACCATTAACACTCGGTGTCGAGCCATTATGAAGCTCATAGATCCTCTTGATGTACGAATTACGGGACGCGCAATGCAAGTGAGTATTGGTTAGGAGAGTGTAAGTTGTAAGATAGTGGAGGCAGCGGGGTAGGTGTTGAATACGCCATTCCCAGTATCACGTCAGGTATATAGTTTCTTTAAATATATCAAGATTGTATAGATTACATGCTCTTATCCGTGTCAAACTGATGCCATATTAATTCACGATGATATTTAGTTTGCGGCATTGCGTCAAATGAGAAAGGCAATATCAGGACTCGTTTTGGGTCGCAATTTCATTCGCACTCTAGTTGAACCTAACCTCCACATTTGTCCTCTCATATGCCATATCTGGTTTACGCTAACTTAATATTTATTAATAAGATTGTTGTAAACGCAACTGTTCCTGTTCTAAACGTAACAATTTCTCTTTAAGTTCCAATTGTTCTCTCTCATATCGCTTAAGTTGAAGGTCCTTCTCAGCGTTATCGCGGTGCAATATGTCAATAGTCAGTTTCGCTTGAGTCAATTGATTATGGAAGCTGAAGTTTTCATCGTTATACTTCTTAGCGGCGCGAGTTTCATTGTCCAATTTAATCTCAAGCTCAGCCACTCTCCGTTGTAATGTCTTTGACAGTTTGGATACCTCGTAGTTTTCTTGCTGTTGTTTGTCTAAATCATCCGTTAACTTGTTTACCTTCTCTTCCCAGAAACGAATCTGATCGTTGGAGTAGAGTTTGTGCTCAAGCTGCAGTACTTGGTCAGTAAGCTTGGAAGTACGTAACTTGAGCAACTCATTTTCTTCTTGCGTGACCAATAATTCACGTTTGACTCTCTGATATTCAACGACATCGTCGGGAGCACCTAATTTCAGCTGGTTAAGTTCATGACGTATCTCTTCATGTTCGCTTTGTTTGTCGGCCAAGTATCGTTTGAGCACCTCGTTGTCCTGTTGAACAAGTTTGAGTTGACCTTGAAGGTCCTCATTTTGACTCTCACTTTGATGCAACTGCTTGTGAAGCAGTTCAGTCTCATCCAATAACTCATCACGTCTTTGACTGATCTCATCCACGACCTTCTTGAGAGAAGTAATCTGTCTGCTCAAATTGCCGATCTTACGTTCGTTCAACACCTTCTCACCATCAAGTTCACGCTTGGTATTCGTGAGTTCGCTAATTTGGTTGTCCAAATCAGCTTCCCTCTTTTCCCATTGAATAGCAGCTTGCTCAAGGTCACGTTTGTGCCGGGAGACATCCTCGAATCGGAGTTGCCATTCTTTCAGTTCTTTGATCAAGCTTGTTTCCGTCTCTTGTTTGAACGCCAACTCTTTTTGAAGTTCACGAATCTCATCGCGGTATTGTTCTTGGACTTCCTTGTTATCGTAGGAATTTGTGTAATAGTTGAGTTTCTGCTTCAACTCATCAGTTTGACTATTATATTGTTCAATTTGGTGATCACGATCTTGAACTTGCTCTTCCAACCCAGATACCCTCAGACGTAATTCCTTAACCAATACGAGATGCAGGCGAAGCTCTTCCTTAGCCATCTTGAAGTCCCGCTTAAGTTCCTCAAGCTCTTTCGTGGCTTCGAGCTCTTTACGCTGGGAGGTTTTCACCGCCAGCTCAGCTTCTTCGAGTTGATTGAAATACTGCTTCAGCCTCAGTTCAAATAAGTCCACTTGTCGGGCCAAATCGGTATTACGCGATGTGAGCTTATCGTTCAACACTTTCAATTCGGCCGTGCGCTGCTCATAGTCAGCGGTCAGGTGTCTGAACTGGCTGTGCTTAGTTTGATACAACTCATCTTCCAGTTCACGCAACAACAGCTTGAGTCGTAAAATTTCCAGCTTAGACAGATTCAATTCTTCTCGAGTTGTCTTCAATGTCTTGTGTAGATCTTGATAGACGGCGACAAAGTCTGGTGAGGCTTGCGCAAGATACAACGACAGTCGCTTGCTGACCATCAGCAGATTAGGGGATACCAGAGCCAGGTCCCCATTCTTAGAAATCATCCGTTCAAATTTACACTCAAGGTCAGCAAGACGTTTTTGAGATGCCTCGTATTTCTTTTCATAGTCCTCACTTTGGCTCAGACCAAGGCCTCGCAGTTGTTGCAACTTGTTCAATTTCCGTTGAAGTTCAATGGCATAATCCTCAGCTCGCTTTGCTTCAGCTTCCTGTTGCAGTAACCGTGTTCGAAGGGACTCGTTTTCGCGCTTGAGAGACAGTGTAGTAGCTTCATGGGACTGGCGGCGAGGTGTCAGGCCGTCGAATTCTCCACTGACCTTTCTTGATCGCAATAAGGACACCTCTTCATGAAGCTTCTTTTTCTCAAATTTTTCCTTTCGCAAGTTGGCATTGAGTTCATTATATTTGAGTTTGAGAGCTCCAAATTCTTCCAATATCGCGGGGGGTTGATTTTCCTTCTCCTGCTCGGCATCCTTGAGTTCTCTTTCAAGCTTGGCAACTTTGTTCTGAAGGCTGGCAATCTGATTGACATTTTGATCATGCACCTTTCTAACATGTTCCGTTTGTACCTTAGCTTTTTGAAATTTGGCTTCAGCTTCCTCTCGGTCTTTTACAGCAGCTTCAACTCTGTGGCGAAGGTCGCGGATTTCATGAGTAGCTTTTTCGTGGGCAAGTTTTGTTTCCTGAAGTTCTTTCGTGAGAGAATCAATCGAACTTAAATTGGCCTTGGCTTGTTTGAGATTTCTTTCAGCTTGTTGAGTAGCCTCGCGCTGTTTTGCAATTTCTCCCTCCTTCTTGTCAAGCTCGTTTTTAAGCTTACTTAACTCCATCTCGGTCTGCGTCAATTTGCTTTGAAGATTGGATGTCGTCGTTTCATGGCGGACCATCAGCGAACGCAACAGTGCCATCTCACGCTCCTTTGCAGTTGCGTCGGCCTTAAACTTACGAACCTGGTCATTTGCTGTGGACACTTCGCGAGACAATGCATCATGTTTTGGTTGCAACTTCCTGAGCAATTCAATCTCACGCTTCAGATCAGCAGTTTGGCGAGTAAGCATTTCTTTGTCCTGGTGGAGTGACTTGACATTTTCCTCGTGCTGCTCCTTCAATCTCAGCATCTTCTCCTCATAAGCAGCCATGGTCTTCTTCAACTCAGCTTCCATATCCGTCAATTTTGAGGAGTGGTTAGTGTGATTTTCTAGTAATTGGCGATTCTCCTCCTTGGTCAGCGAAAGTTCTTTTTCCAATTCCTCAATCTTGTCTTCAAGGTCTGCAATGGTGCCCTTTAGTTCGCGCTGTGATTCACGTAGAGCTTCCAATTTTGCCTCGGTCGCTGCAAGCTCTTGTCTGACTTGGCGTTCCAGTTGCAAAGATTTCGACAAAGTAGAGTCCTTTTCTTTAAGTTGATTTGTAGTGGTAACAATCTCGTCTTCCAACAACTTCATCTGATCGCGCAACTTGACATTCTCAACCTCCAAGTCCTTCAGCACTTTCTCGGCGTCTTTCAATTTCAAGCTGACATTTTTAAGATTCTCATTCATCTCCTTCAGATCTAAGACTTTCACCAGTTCTTCCAATAGAGGTTTCACAGCAACAAACAACTCCATCCACATCAGGTTTTTCAATGATTCGTCAACTCGTTGCATAGAACGAGCGATAACTTGAGCCAGTTGAATTTCTTTGATCTTAGCTTGCATATGACGACGAGCAGCCTTACCCCTTACAACCAGCTGAAGATCAGTAAAGAGACGCTTGAGGGTCAAATCACGCATTTCTTCAAGTTTCCCCAAAATGCCATTTTTGAAGAATATCTTCGTGATACCTACCTTGAAGACCTCATCGCTCAACCCGGTATACTTCAAAATAAGTTCCGAGTTTGTTCTGGCATCTTTAGTATAAACTTCCTTCGGGTTGATAATTGAGTAGCGCAGGAAGAATTCCTCAAACGTCATACGATTAGGATACCCTGCCCGCGTAATTCTTATACCTTCTAAGACCCCATTGCAGCGTAATTGATTGAGCACCAATCGTTTATCAAATTTGTTGGGCTTTTTATCAAGGTTAGGCAAAATGCAACGCACAAACAGAGGTTCTGTCAGTTCCAACTGGTCCATCAATTGCGCCAACTGTTCCTTATGCTTCAACGACGCCGTTTTTACCCGCGCCCCACGTTTCTGCGGCAGGGATGGTGTTGCTGATGTTAAGTGTTCATCATTCTCGACAAGTTTGCGAATGAACTCATTGTCCAGCGCAGGTAGCAACTTCAAAACATGTTCATTAACAGGGTCGGTATTCTTCTGTAACCAATTGTCAACATTGTATTCAACCATACCAGCGTAATGATGGATAATAAAGCCCAGCTTATATTTGTTGAGTTTGAACTTATTCAGTTGGCCAGCACCCCAGTTACTGGCTAACTTGTCCATGAACAGGGCATCCAGCAGTTTCGGAATTATACATTCCTCGTCCAACAATTTCAAAACCCCCATAGGTTGCTTTGTTTCAATGAGATCAATAGTGGGTTGTAGATCTTGACCGAAATCAATGAATTCCCATGCAATGTCCTCACGAAGATATTCACTTTGTTCAAGAATGAAAGAATGGTGATTGAAAAACTGCTGAAGTTTTTCGTTGGTATAATTGATGCATAATTGTTCGAATGAGTTGACGTCAAAGATTTCAAACCCAGCAATATCCAAAACCCCAATGAAGTTCGTCCCATCCTTGGTCTGGCCATCCACTTCCAAGTTAGCGTTGATTTTCGCGATGATCCATTGAAACAACTTCTCGTACAAGTGTTTAGCAAGGGCGTCAATAGCAAATTTAACTTCAGCAGGCTTTTTCAGTTTTTGAACAAACTCACGCCCTGCTTTGACCTTAGGACGAAGCATATTGCTTACAAAATCATCCCGTTTGATCCCGAGGAATTTAACAATAGTGTCAATTGGCAGATCCAGCGTAAAATTTGCTTGATCACTCTTCCACAGAGTAAACTCCAAGTTCCCCAAATTCAACACCACAGCAAGTACGCGGAAGACCTGAGTTAACTGATCCAGATCAATACCCATGATTTTGAAAGCGGCACACAACATAGTGAACTCTTTGGCATCATCAACATTTGGAATAGTGTGAGCCAGGCCCTCGAGGTATTTATGAGCCAGAATATCACGGGCTAATCCTAACAGACCTAAATCATCATGGCCCCGGAGTAATTGGTAGAAGATATGGTAGTTGCGTTCGTTGGTTAATTGTTGTACCACACGCAGTTTTTCGAGAAGATAGTAATCGATGGTTGCTGCAACAATGAGGCCTCGACGATTGAAATAGATCTTAATAAACTTACCAAAACGCAGGGAGTTGTTGTTCTTAATCGTTTTGGCATTACCGAACAGTTCCAAAATAGGATTAGCCTGTAAGATTTTTGTATCAATGGTCTGGGAGTACGCCAGGTTGCGCTTATTATGACCCTGGCCCTTGCGGCGGAATGGCGTAATCAGGGATAAATATTGGATAATCTTCTTGGTGTTCTCGGTTTTACCAGCACCCAGTTCACCCGTTACCAATATCAGTTGATCCTTATGATTGGTCACCAAATTTCTGAAAGTCTTTTCGGTGGTACCAAAGATATGTGGAGGTGGTTTATCATGCTCCTGGTCGTGATATTGGTTGAGGGTTTTTGTGTCATAGATGCTCAAGGACTTGTAGGGGTTGATCGCCACGAGAAAGAGACCGGAGTAGGTGTAGATGAGATCATCGTTGTAACGCAAGTACAAGTTGTATACCACCAGTGGTTCATTCAAATGAGTAAGCAGCGCCATGTCCTCACACTTGTTAAACTTGGATGGGTTACAATTTTCGATGTCCTTCTGGGGTACCACTCGTTGGACCTCCTGCGATCCATTTACCACCGTGACTTTGCAAGTATCGTCATTTAGGTAATCGGTGACATATCCCTTGCAATAGACATCAGATTCATCGGGCACCCACACCCAGTTTTTGCTGTTGAAATCGTCCAGCATGGGGATCAGGTTTTGTTTACCTCAATGTTTACGCGTGAAGTCAATGTGTACGCAGGGCTAGTAACCAATTTCGGGCCCTTCAATTTTTTCTTCCTTAAACACCGGATCTGCGAAGCCTGTTGCTAACTGAGTCTAACACCAAAATTTGGAGTAAGCCAATGAGCCGATGATTTTGGGGGTATAAAAGAAAAAGACAACGTTCAACCATTCTCTTGACCAAAAAGAAAGCTCTTTGGCGGGGAATCGAACCCCGATCTCCCGCGTGACAAGCGGAAATACTAACCGTTATACTACCAAAGACACGGCACGAGAACGTTGATGGTTTGTTCAACTAGTGTTTACTGGAATCTGTACCTTGATGATTTCCATAGAATCGAGCATCTTTAAGGCGTCTAAGTATGTTTTACAGCTACAACTCCAAAGAAAATTGGTACACAGAACAGAAAAATGTAAGACTGAGTACTTTAAAGCATATTAAATGCTGTTTGAAAAATTGAGTGAGTATGAATGTCGCTTTCGTGAACTAAAACCTGTTTCTATGAGCACAGGGGTGTGATAATTAACCTGAAAGGGTCTTCAAGAATGGACCAGTTTTGGGTTGGGAATCTTGCTTGAAGTCTCATTCGACCCCACAGCCCCGCTCGGTGCCGTGAACGCGCCACCGACGAGAATGTGCTCATCAGTCGTCAGTTGTGTAGACGAGCGTGGACGTGGAGCAGCAGAATACGGCGAATGCATATTTCTGCGCTGTTTGCTGATGGAGAGAACCCACCTACTAAAATTAACTTGAACGCGACGATGAGACCGATCACAACTTTTAGCCGCGATACGTTGGCGGCGACGGACTACGTCTGTAAGACAAACAAATATAGACACGACATCACGCCAGTCAGCGAAAGCAAAATTACACCTTTGAGCAAGACTTAAGGAACAATCCTCGGCGGAAACGATCTTTAGATAGGCACGCTGCGTGTGGTAAGGGCCGTCGCGGCACTACCAAAATTTTTCAAGTGGGGTGTGCGTGTCTCGGGTGGCCTACCTAATGGGGACCGTGGCACGTCAAACTGTGTTCGTCAGTGACATATAATAATCATTCATCTGTATTGGGATTTTAGTGATGAATGCGCCTCCATGCGGTAAAATACCTGCTATGCGCGAGGCGTAGGTTTACGAGCGCGACAGAACGTCCTCAATGGCAGTGGCTCCTACCCAAGTGTTTGCAAACGGGGAAGGTTAGAAGTGTGGGTGCATAATTGCTGAACCCGGAGTGATCTTTAACATGGTCGTTGATGCCAATACGCCCAACAACTCGTCTAGGAGTACTTCATCCTCCGGAAAATCAGTAGCCAAAAACGATGCGTCGGTTAACTGCGGTCGGCGTACCAAAGAGGGATAAATCACACATGGCGTCACCGCCACATGGACCGTTCGCGTGAGGGCGCGATGAAGGCAAATGCAACCCCTTTTTAACTAGATCCGATCAAATAGAGCCAAAGCGAAGTAAGTATGGTCGTGACTTAATTAAATATTCTATGCTATCATAAACTGTACTGGTTGGTGATCGGCAGCGACCACTCAAACGACCGGTCAGGCGCCGAGAACTTGAACTTATGGGTAGTGGGCAGGTACTCGGCGAAGTTGGTGGCACTATGGTGGCCAAACTTATGCTTAGATATTTTAGATCGGGTGCGGCCTAGCAGCAGCCCCGAATTGTAGCTTGAATACACTGGTGTCAGTGCAGTCAGTGAGCGCTTGTTGCTGAATACCAGGTATTGTGACGTTGCCAGCGGCGGGGTGGCGGGAGTGTGGTGGGCCAACGACGGCGCCAATGGCAGCAGCATGAGGTCAGGCAGAGGGAATTGAAGGAGGAGGTCGGCGATAGAGGCGTGTTTATCACTCAAAGGAGCATCAGCCGCGGGTGGGGACTCGGTAATGGAAGTGAGGATAGCCCCGAAGCGTTGGTTGAAGTTTTGGATCACCTGGATCACACCCAACGGTTCGTACTTTTTAGTGAGCACCTCCGTGATCTTCGACAACTGTAGGATGAACTGGAGGGCGATTTGTTTAATAGTGTCAATTTGACTAAGGTCAAAGCCGGAAAGGAACGCCCCCTCAACTTCGGGAACGCGATTTTCATCTCCCAGCGCCGTGTTGGTGGGCACTGCCAACTCGCTGTCGCTGTCGTCGTCGGTAATGTCTTCGTCCATGAATGTGGTGTTGTCGACTTCAAACGAGAAGTTCTGGTGGGCGTACATCCGCAGCCGCTGGCGGCGAAGCAAGTCGGTGACCGCCTCCAGGGCTCGCGGGATCTGAAGCATCAGGCACGCCAATAAGTTAGCGGTGATGGCCACAAGCGACGTCGGCACCAGCAAAAAGTAACGGTTGTAGAGCGATAACTCGCAGAGAAAGCGCCCCACAGCAGTGACTGCCAGCGTCGTCGTTTGCAGTTTGCGGGTAGGAGTGTGTGGTGCTTGAGGAGTGTCGAGATGGTCGATGGCGGCGTGGGTGATCGCCAATTGGAGGCACTCTTCAAGGTTGGGGTGGCTTAATTGCCATTCGAGTGTCAGCAAGATGTGCATTTCCATCTGGACGAACATCTCTTCGTCATAAGCATTGCGGCACATGATGGTCAATTCCTTGAGCGTGGGCACCCTCAGCTTCTTGTCTTCGTACTTGCCGGCGATCCAGAGGGCGGTGCACCCCACCAACTGGTAGTGGCGCTTAAACACGATCCGCTTGGCGCAGTAGCGGTCGATGATATTGAGACAGAGGAACAACGTCGCCGGCTGGAGCTTGAACAGCGAGTGTAATTCGATGAGGAAGTCGAGCAAAAACGGTCTCATGAACCACTGGATTTCCGGTTGCAAGTCGATCATCGCCGGATTGACTGCCAGAGCCAGCTCCAATTGCGCCAACGTTTGCAACACTTCCAGCTTGTACTCCCCGATCAAGGTGTTGTTGGCCTGACGCTCAAGCCCCTCGAGCGCCGGGTGGTAGGGCCGCAGCCGCGGGGGGTAGGGTCCGTACTTTTGGCCGGGGTTCATCACTGGGTCGCTTGAGGATGTGGTGGGGTGGAACTTAGTTATAAACTAACCCTTCATGCCGATAGGACCCCTGGTTGCGAGCGCGCGGTGTCCCCGCCAAACATTAGGAAAAAATAATTGTCCGCTCAAGGAGTCAGATACACGTAAAAAAAAACGTTAACTGATGCGTGGCTTGAGTCGTATGCAGCGACGTACCGGAAAAAAAACCCTCTCGGGCTACCACCGATAAACACCGCCATTTGCGCTCTTGTCGGATAAACCTGGCCGTGGTCTCGTTAAATGATACACGATCATCACTTGTATTATATTTAACATGTTTAACAGCGTGATCCCACCACCGATTGGCGTGTATCTAGCCGCCGTGGTGGCCGGTGACTCGCGGTGTCGCGGTCGCTCGCTCGCCCTGGCCTCCTTGCCGGAGGACAATCCACGCGCGAACTGATGGCAGGCGCGTAATGTTGTGAAACGCGAATTGTAGGGTTTTAGACGATGGGGTCTGCCGCTGGCTGCGACCCGGGGCACACGAACTGCCGAGGCCGTATGAAATCATCGCCGTGTCACTGTTGATCGGCGGCAGTGGGCGAATCGTGATTTTAGGTTTCGTGTCGCAAATGTCGACCCCGTCACTCATTCCGTATCTCAACACCGCCACGGTGTCGGCGATCGTCTACGGTAAATACAATACACACTACCTTTAGTTTCATTGATTAATACGCCGCACTTGAGTCTAACGGTCCCAATAAGGTTAAATCGCCCGCGCCCTGATCAACTGGTTTAGCTACTAACCACATGGCATGCACCGCTGGCCCACGTAAACACGCTCACTTTGATGTCGGTGCGATAACCCCATTCAAGCGAAAATTAATTTTTGGAGAAAACTCATGTTTAGTATGCACCGCGCCCGCGACCACCGGCAGGCTTTCCTTCTTGGTCGTCATTGCGAATGGTTTCATCCACCAGCAAAAGCAACACCGCCGCTTCAATCGCCGACAGAATCGCGTTGATCTTGACCAACGCCGGCTCCCAAATGAAGTTGTCCATGTTGTTGCTCACCGACTCCGTCTTGAAGTCGATCCCGGCCCACGTCTCGCCCTTGGCGTGAGATGAGCGTAACTTGTTCAAAAGCTCGATCCCGTCGAAACCGGCGTTATCGCACAACTGGCGCGGGATAATCTCCAACGCCCGCGCCACCGCGGAAATGATAAGCTGCTCTTTGCCCGCAATCGTCTTCGCCACCTCACGCAAGTATTTCGAAAGCTCCATCTCAATGGCGCCACCCCCAGCCACCACCAGGTGGTGTTTAAGTGCCCGCTTCACAATCATAATCGCATCGTGTAACAGTCTTTCCACCTCAGCAATCACTTGCTCGGCACCACCCCGTAAAATCAAGGTACAAGTCTTGGCTTCGGGACACCCTTCGAACAAATTGTAACGCTCGGACCCGATTTGCACTTCTTGGAACCGCTCGCAGGTGCCCAAGTCCTTGGCCTGAATCAGCGAACACGTAGATTGGATCAGACCACCCACAGCCTTGATCACCCGGTCCATGTCCTCGCTCAGCACACGCCCAGCACAGAAGATGTCGCGGTCAGCAAAGTATTGAGTGGCCAAGTCGCCAATGGGGAGCTTGGAAAGCACAATGTTGGCCCCCAGCTTGTATAATGCTTCGAGCTTGTTGAAGATAATTTGCCATTCGGCATCGACAATCGCTTGGTAGTCCTTAACTTGTTCCACTCTCACTTCGGCGTTATCGCGTTCAGCCTTGAGCTCTAATTCCACATTGAGACACACAATCTTAGGATTGGTAAACAGCTTAGGTTGTTGTTCAAACCCAGCGTAGGAGAAGGTCTTCTGGAACGCCACCCCGTCGACAAACATCAGGTCTTCCATACTACCCCCAGGCACCTTCTTGATACCGATCATCTTTTCGTCCAAATCGTCTTGATCAAGCGACAACACCGCATCCACTACCATGGTGGTGAAGAAGTCCGAGTTTTGCGAGATAAGCTTTGACAGCATCGCCGTTTGCGCACAGCGCTCGAGTAATTCTCTGAATTCCTTCGGATCATCCTTCTTGATGTCAACGGCAAGCTCCTTGATCTTGGCAACGGCAAGGTCACACGCCTTGTTCAACCCCTTAGTTATGAGATGGGAATTGATGCCGTCATCAATGAACGACTTGGCTTCCTTCAAGAATTCACCCGCCAAGATGGTAACCGAGGTAGTACCGTCACCAACTTCGGCATCCTGGGCTCGCGAAATGTCAACCAACATCTTAGCCGCAGGGTGAACAATGTCCAACAATTTAAGGATGGTGGCGCCATCGTTGGAGATGGTGGTTTTACCATTGGACAGAACGATCAAAATGTCTCTGCCAAAGGGTCCAAGCGTCGGCTTGAGGGTATCTTGAATAGCAAGACAAGCATTAATGTTGTTGATGATCTGGCCCCGTCCTTGAGAGGAATCGGTGCCTTCCTTGAGCACCACAATCGTCGGTGTCTGCTGGAATGACATGGGTGATGATGAGTCGCCGCGCGCACTATTTTTTCAAATGGCAACCGAAGGGAGCTTCGGATAGTTCAGGGGTAGTCGATTGGGAGGGAAATGCCTAGTATAGCTTGACTTTTACTCTCAGCGTATCCAACCTTGATGAACCGTGCTTTTTAAATTTACTTCTATAGGGTTGTATACTCGATATAGGGGTTTTAAGGGGCTCGGGTGGAACGGGTCTGAGCTCCCCATTGTTTGAATCAATCAATTTCGACTGGATTCACGAATCATTCAATTTCTTTAAATTTTATCAATGAATATCTCGACTTGAGGGGTAGTCTGATCGATTTACAGAATTCCCCTTAATTGATCAAATGACAATCCTGCACACAATTGTGATCTTGATCGAGACAACTCCGATCGAATACGTTTTGAACGACTCACAGCACAATCAGTACCTAAATCAAAACTATTATTCCATGTGAAATGGTTTCAATTCATTCACTCTGGTTTCTACAACGGAGTATGCTCAGGGTATCCTATCAAGTTTCTCACATCTTGAATTGCAGCTCTCAATCTCTTGGAATAGTCTTCCTTTTACTCTAACACTCATCTTCACAATACAACTACTTCAAAATAAAACACATCTCCAACTATGTGATAGAATTAATTTACTATATTCGTTGTAGCCTTATACCCCATATTATCGACCATCGCATTTGATCACCACTTCGCACCGGCGCATCGGAAATTTTCACCACGATGTTCTCGACCAGTCAGCGAGTAGTGGTTCCCCGGTTGGCGCGGGGGATCGCCATGAAAGGTGAGGTCAAGTTGTCCAACCGACGGGTGATGCGAAAGATTGAGCAGGGTCGGGCGCGTCCCACCATCTACCACCAGTTCGACACCCTCGTCGAATTGTCCGACGGCCTGGTGATCCGCAGACGCTCTCAAGCTCCCAAGGACGAAATCCGGATGATTTCCGATCAGAGAAACTCCCAGTTGTGGAACCCTAACCGCCAAGACTTGGTCACCACCGACCCCAACGCTACCGGGAAGGTTTCCAAGTTCCAGCAGAAATATGCCGACTTTGGTGTTAAGGCCGGCGGGTCCGGAAAGGCTCCCACCACCGAGGAACGGGTGGCTGACGACTTCATCGAGCTCATGGGCCACAACGTCCAAGAAGTGCAAAAGGGGGGTAAGTTGTTTGATAAGAAGAAGGATAAGAACCGTTGATGTACATAGTCTTTTAATCAAATATTTATGCGGTAATCATGCCTAGAAGCAGGTTCTGGACCCGGACCCATTGTCTCCACCCGGGATTAGAGCTGGTGTTATGCTGAGCACTAATCTCGGCGATCTCGTCGACCACTTTACGCCGTGTCGCCGGCGGAAGCGACATCGCTCGTACTATGCTGGAAGAGAACCCGTATTTCTCAAACTCAAACACCACAATGCCTGCCTGCCATTTGCTGGGAAAATCTAGGTAGTTAACAATGGCCTCATACGCTGCCATCGCCGTCTTGGGATCACGTTTTATAAAGCGTTGTATCATCAGCTCGGTGAACAAAACCCGCGCCGGGTCGTTGTCAGGTAGTTGTCGAAGTACCGTGGTTGCTTGGTGAAATATACTGGAGCCGGGTTCATCAGCCATATATTCGGCAAGGCGAGCCCAACCCCATTTGGAACGCCCAATTTCAGGATACTGCTCCAAGACGGATGCTGCTTCAACCCGATGATCTTGTAGTAACAACTTAGCCACTATAGCACCCACCTCTCGAGCGTTTATCAGTTTGTCGTTGGCAAAGATTGCTTGGAGACATTGATCCGCCACTTTTTCATCATTCTGCTTTAACAGGGCTCGAAAGAGAGCTCCAAGAACTCCACGGGGAAGCGGAGCTTCAAGTGTGTTCACCACCCTGCGGTATTTTCCCGGTTGATCGGTTTTAGCATAATGCTCCAAAAGGAACAGTTGCATGTCTGGATGTTTGAGGGTTTTTGCGTCGCACAAGTCCACTATGGAGTCAGTATATCGGGGGAACTCACGCAAGAAATCCAATGCTATATCCACAGATATGTTTGTGGTGTTTATCTTTATCCAGCGCATAGCACTGGTATGATCTCCTAACTCGATGTTAGCCTTAATCAATGCTTGAAGGGTCCGGTCAGATAAAGTGGGGTATCTTATGGCCAAAGCGTTGGCAAAGAAAACGGTGGGTTTCGATGCCGCCAATTTCTGACATAAAGTGTTGGCCAATACGTCGTTTGGAGGACCGTAAACGTCTATTATCCGCATGATCGCAAAAGCATGTGCCACAGCAAGTTCATCAGCTCTTATTGCGACCAGAATCACTCGTAATAGTGTATTGATGACATCGGGCGATACCGAAATGTCTTTCAATTTCAATTCAATCGCAAACAGGGCCGCTAGTAATACGTCCCCAGCATTCATCGCGAGTATCACGCTGGTATCATGAGGCAGGGTTTGCGGCGAAAGCTTATCAGCGAAGAGTTCTCGAACATATTCGACCTCACCACTAAGCACAAGTTGATGAGCACTTGTATATAGCAAATGGCGTACTGTGGGGTGGGTGAAGTTTGTGTGAAGAAGCCATCGCTGAAGGCTATCGGTCGCACGATGCTGGGGATCTCGTTTGCATTCCACGATGTCTTTGATGAGATTATGCTGAGGATTCTTTTGGTATAAGTTGTTGATGTCAATGCAAAGTCGTTTCAACCTTCGTGGAACCAAAGGCTTGATTTTTATCTGGGATAGAAGCATCAACCGTCGCGCTCCCCGGAATGATCCTGTTAATCGTAGTGCGACCGGAGAGCTGGTGCGGGATACACCTTAACATCGTCGAAGCCGAATTAAAGCAAATATGTTAAAATTTCATATACTGGCTAGTGATTGTATCGTAAAGCAATACAAGTAGAATACATCGGCTAATGATTGTATCGTTAAATTCATTTGCAGGGTATGAGTACCGCTTTCAAAGCGGATTGTCTATATAATAACGCAGTCGCCGAAGCCAAAGCCATACATAACTTTCTCAACATGTCGCTTGACTTGGGTCCAGTCTTTTCGTCTCTGAACAAATTCGTAGATCTCTTCTTGACTGAAAATCCCGTTGAACTTACTCAAGTCACTGACAAGCTTAGCGATAGCTTTGGAATCGTCGCCTGATATGAGATAAATGTTCCCAACTTTCTTGAGGGATTCGAACAAGGGTAATACCAACCGCTTATTGGTTCGAATATGACTCCTGATAAAATCACAGTACATATTCAAGTCACTGATCAAGTTCGTGGCGCCCTGAACCAGAATAGTGGACTTTTTGAGAATCTTAACAAGCACCTGGAAGAATCTCTCGGCTATTTCTTGTTGAAAGACGTCGACAATCAGTCTGTCGGCCAGATCCACCAATAGATCCATGTTTTCCTCTAGAACTTGGACTGCTTGGTATCCGGCGGCAGTATGCCCCAATGCCGCCAGTGCTGGAGGGTCATAATCTTCCGGCCGCAACTGAGTGCGATATACTTCCTCAATTTTGTCAACGAGAATTTCCAACGCGACGTTGAGACCATCTGCAACATAATGATCAACAATTGCTTCCAATCCCTTTTTGTGTTGAAGCGCAGGATTCAAAATTGAGTTTTCGTGCTTCACCAAGTGATTGTTAATGAACTCTTCCTTGTAGAAGATGTCTATCATTTGAATGATCAAATCAGCCATGTTGATGAGTTCAAAGAAAAGCACAAGCGGCTGATCAAATGTTTCGTGATGGTCCAGAGTATATGTTGCCAGGTTAGGGTTATATGTCTGAAGATAGCGCATGGCCCGGTCAAATCCAGGGCGCAAATGATTGGTGCCAATTGTTTCGATAATATCCACAAACATCTCTTGCATGGTCGCAAGAATGTCCAGACGTAATCCTGCCATCAGGTAATTGCGGAAAACCGCGAGTCTATGTAAGCCTTCCTTCCCATAGTTAAGTGTCGTGAGCACAAGCTCTGGCAGAAGTATCAGGGTGAGCAGCTGGATGTTTGCACTCAAAATCTTTGCTTTTGCCTCAATTTCCAGGTACTGCTCAGCAGGCTCTGCGTCAGCTTCCCCCAGTTTGCTGGTAGGAACGAACATCTTTTTGAAACTCGACAAGAAGGCATTCTTGGTTTCAACTTTAACATGCTTCAAGATCTGTTGCTGTGTCTCCTGCTCTCGCATGGATACTTCTTTAATCCACTGATTGATGTTATCGGAGCACTGCTCACGGACTCTTGAGATCTCGTCACGAACATATTCGGACACCACCAGCTCAAACATCATGTCCATGAGCTCAATAACCAATTCTTTGTAGCTGCTGCCAATATTCTCCAGAGGAATGAGCTGCTCCACGAATTTCGATGTAAACAGCTGATATATGTAAGGAATTGTCTCAACGTAGCGTTGAGGATACTTCTTCGAATAAGCCACCAAACTCAAAACAATCAGGTTCAATTGGTTGGCAATTATCTCCTCGCAAACTTTAGCCATAATCGGAACCTCCTTGGGGAACATAGCGTCTACCACTTCCGCTTGGTGATTGAATACATCAATGACTGTCTTGAGGAGCCGCTGGAATTCTTCTTCGACTGGACGGCCTTCGTCGTCGAAATACTTCTCGCAAGAGAATTGATCAGTGATTGACATCAAACCGGCGGCGTCAACTTTCTGTAAGAAGAAATCTATAAGCGTATGCTGATTTTGGAGCGAAAGTAACACCGTCACAAACCGACGAGCCGACTTCCAATCTTCAACATCAAAATGGATTTCAACCTCTCGAAGCAAGGCACTTTCAAAAATTTCGATCAAGGAAAGCAACTTATCTCTAACGACAGACGCCAGCGGCTCCGTGTCGATTCTGTTGATCATCAACAAATTATTGAGAATTCTGGCTTGATCTTCAGGAGTGTCAAACTGTCGAAGTAATTTAAGGTTTTCGTAGGCTTGTGTAGTCATTAAGTCGTAATAGTAGGGCAGCAATGCTCGATACAACCGGATCACCTGAGCTTTAGCTGCTTTAGGGGCACGGACGACATGGTCCACTCCAGTCAATGGGTTGTCAAGCGGTTTCAATGGTATGTGTTTCAGTTGAGGGGGCTGAGCCGTCGACCATAAGCCCATGGCTGATAATTTTGACGTCCATAGCTGAGGATCTTGGGCGGCACGGTAGGTGTTCTTCAGTACTTGAGAAAAAATGAGAAGATCTGGAACTGGTAAATGTCGCAGGATCTCTCGGGCAATAGACATGGGAATAACCTCAGGGTTATACACATCTATGTCCTGATTCCATAGAACTCGTGCTTTATTGCCTCGTGGCATGATCCCTCTTGACGTCCCTCCTCGTGGCATCCCATTTCGCGTGAACTGTTATTGTCACGTGTATATAATTTCTATAGTGCGTATACCACACGTGTAGTGAGGATACACTTTAACAATTCACAATCTTAATGGTCGTTGATCCCCTCAAAGTTGTTACTAGGTTATCGAAAATTCTTCAAAGTTGTGTATTGTACGATTACACTAGTGATCTTTAGACAATATTAAGCACGTTCACTCGAAAATGATCGATGTTTAAAAAAGTGCAGCCTGAGTCAACATCATTGTTGACTGGATTCATTATTTCTGAGCATCATGAATATCTCCGTTTCCTCCAGTTTTCTCGTGGTGGACGGACACTTTAACGTGCTCAATTATGAAGTCACCCTCCTCGCGAGCTAAGCGAGGTTTGAAGGATTCTTCCTCCAGAGTGTACATAGAGAACAACGATCTTCCGCTATTTCTTATCTCCTTGTTACCTGCCAATTGTGAAAGCTATTGTTAGTCAAGTCAATCAATATCTCTAATTACTTACCATGTCGATTCTGGCTCTCGCTTCGCAGTAGGAATTTGAGGCCGTGTCATCAAATAAAGTTTGGTCGATAACTTTGGACTTCTGAGTAGCGTTGTGTTCACCCAAAATCTTTTCCACTTTTGCGAAACACTCCTTCAAGCTAGCAAGTTCCGAGTTCATATTGATTCGATAGAGATATGATCGGTATTTATGCAATTGAAAGTGCTGGATTATAAGCGAACGTCACTTTCCATGGTGGTTGTTTCAGGTCTACACATTTCAGACCACCTCGGTTGATACCTCAGAAAAGTCGGTGAGTGTTTTTGAGTCGCCATTGATTACAATGAGATGCTACCGATATAGTAAGCTATGAGTAGGAACGAAGTTTCTCATGAAGATGAACTCATGCGATGTTCTTGAACACCCATACTCAAAATGTTTTGCCAATTGCACTGGAAGTGTCGCATAATCGCGTCAGAACACCACACTTAAAATAATCTTGGCAACATTGGTTGGGTTAATGCGATTATAATGTCGCCAGATCAAATAAGCTAATGCTGCATGGATTTGACTTGCGAAATTGCTGGAACGAAAGAACTTTATTGTATTTCATCTAGCCGAGATGTTTAACGTATTCGCGTGGGAGCTTAACGGGCGGATCAAGTGCAATCATATTTGAATGATTCACCACACATGTTTCAGATTCGTTGTCACGGCAACGCGTCTGACGTTTACATAATTTGAGACTTCCACACCGTTCTCGACTATAAAGTTGGGGGTTGTACCAATATATCCTTCAATCATGTTCAAACTCGCTGCTCGTCTTAACCGCTCAATTGTGCATCACGCCCATTCTCGGCCTCTAGGTGTCGTGTGCTTGTCGTGGAAGCGATTCTCTTCGATGTACTGTCTGGATCCCGTATTGTCTAAGGATGTTCTGCGGGCATTACAGTTGTTGCGTGCTAACATGGAGAAATCCAATCCGCAATTGGTCGGATTAATGGAAGATAAGGTCGAAGAAAAGCTCAAACGGATCAATAACAGTGTGGTCGAACATTACGAGCACTACAAAGAAGAAGGATTGGAGTTTCCCGGCAAAGAAGGCTATCAGGAATGGGATGCAAAGTATTTCGAAACAACGTATGGCTTCATGGCTAAACAGTACGTCATACATTGCAACCGAGCGCAGGATCATGGTCTCCAATCGATTGATGAGATGGTGAAAGAGATTCTGAAAATTTTTCAGGCTCAACACCCATGCTTGACACTAAATGAGGACGCCATCTACCCATATTTCGAGGCCTTCTGGGCCATGTCACACAGTATCTGTCAACCGAAGGAAATTCGTTTTGAGGACCGTGCAGTGACAAGAATTTGGGAATCTTGGTTGTACGGTTGTGATATGGCTGATTGTCTGGCAAGTCTAAACATCTCTCCGGAAGCGGTGCAAAGTTGGTTCAAAATTTTTGAGATTCTCATACTGATTCCCAAAGCCACAAGCGATCATCCCATGCTTTGTCTGTTGAGCCCGCCTGAATATCTGCGTTACTACACTTACGAAGAGGAGATTTCAGAAATCCAATGTGAGGTTGAAAAATTGAAATTCACTTCTGAAGACAAAGATTACAGAAAGTTGATTTTCTGGCTAGGGGTTGCGAACCGCATTGATGTGAACATGAAAGAATTTCACGATAGGTACGAGTTCTTGTAACAAACTATAGTGTGATTTCAATACGCATACCTGCATTTTCTGTAGCCCTATGTTGGTAGTAATGTACGATATACTATTCATCGATCATACGGTAACGTGTCGAGGTCAAATTGATATCCACTAAGTTGACTGAGTGGAGTATCGACTCAATGGTCGAGATCAGTTATGGCAATCAAAGCTGAGATTCAGGTTTCGTCTCAAAATAAGTGAGTCGACTCAGAGATCTAAATTTCCAACCCAGCTAAAGCTCACGTACAATTTAAATCCTTTCCTGTAGAATTAGCCACATGACTCAAATGGCGGTACCCTTTATTGACTTGTGCTCTCCCCCCAACATTATTGGCTTCAGATCTAAGCGAACTACCATCGTGAAAATTCGAATCTCTGTTAAAAGTACCATTGACCTGCATATAAAACGTTCTGCAAGCCAGGATTTATATGAGATTGAGATGTTTCGATTTACGGTGCTTTATTCCAATTAGACTTATGATTCGACAGACTTAAGCTGATTCAATTTACGCAGATTCCTTATTGTGATTTTGAATGTTAAGCACTGCTTTTTGAAATCAACTGGCCTCCATTTTCGAGTTGAGATTTTTTCGTAACGCATGTAATGCTCATGCCACGCTGCATGATTTTGCGCCAAGTATTCATAGTAAGCGTGAGTGTTCTTGGAAGATTTCTTCCATAGCAGCGATGTGATTTTGGACAACAAACGAGTTGGTGGTTTCTGCCGCAACCTATACAATCCTCCTATGGTCAGTCTCATCAAGAGATACCGATTAGGAGTTCGAAACGTTGACTCTGTCTTTTCAACTGCTGTCTTCTTGTTCAAATCTTCGGGTTTGAAGTAATTAATAAATTGAGTTTCCACCTGCCACTCTGATACTGCATTTATTGCTTTCATGGGAAATGAGTCGGGCAGTAATAAGTCTTTCAATGTGTGGCTCACTTGGACCGATTTCTTTTGTAACTGGAACACATGAGCGGAAAGAGGAGTGTCTTCATCCATGCTGAAGGTATATGGGGTTGTATGATATAAATACATAAGCTGTGGGTTTTAAAGCTAAGTGCGTGGGGTGGGGTGTTTCGGCATGGGGCGACAGAGAGGTGCAGCCGCGCCTAATAATATATACCTTGAGTGATCATTTGGAATTGGTCGTACACTCGTGTGTACATCGACCCGAGCGACTTAGTGATAAGACCGTCGACAAATGACTCGGCGTCGGCGTCGCTTAAATCCATCTGTAACCGTTGTGCCAATAACACCAGGGTATTGTCTCCATTGTTGAAGCAAGGCAACGTCAGGTCACGTTGCATCAACTCCACCATGCTCACCACCTGCTGGCCCTGCTTGCGGAGCAGGAGGAAGCAGATCTTACACAATCTGCGGAAGTCGGCGTAATCAGGGCTGTCGACGCCGCCCATCACGTCAACGTATTCTTGGGTCAACTTGAACGGCGCCGCCTCGAAACCAACCAGTCCTGGCAGGTTCAGCAACAAAAACCCAAAGTCAATGTGAATGATGTGACCGTCAGCGTCGACCATAATGTTACCGTTGTGGCGATCTTTAATTTGGAGCACGTAACAGATGATCAGATACGACGCCAACGACTTGGCAAAGTTGGCCCGAGCGTTGCGATGACGTCTCAGCAGCGGGTCGCCGAATTCCTGGACAAAGTAGTCGGACAAAGTGGCGATGCGCCCCCGCGAGTTCTCGCCCAGAGCAATCGATGCCTCGGTCATCAGTTTTTTGATAGAATGAATCAGCATGGCGTTGATGATGGTTTCGACTAACCCGGTGGTGGCCAGAGTGATGACGATTTTCATCCGCTTGGTCCATGCTCCCACGCGATCGTGGCGCCAAATGTTTGAGATGAGGGTGATAAGCTGACAGGCAAAGGCTTCCTGGGGTAAATCATCACCGTTTTTAGCAATCACCAGACATAACTCCCAGTTAGGCAAGTGGCCGTAAGGCGACTGGCTCTTTATTCTCGCACGTTTACGGGCCCAATCCTCACCGACCTTGGCGTCGTTTTCCATTTTCCGCTCGCCAGCATGAGCATCACCAGTGAGTTCATTAATTTTATTGTAATCAATGGAATCAAACTGGTCTTGCAATGCGATCATCAGTTGGACGATACGACCACGGATGGCCGCCGAGTGCTCCAGTGACAGCTGTCCCAGAGACTCTAGCTGCTGTAACATTACCAGAGCGATCCGCATCTGGTCTGCTAGATGCTTACGGTCACCGGGAGGAGCAGATGTCGACACGGTATCAGTATTGGCCAGCGTCGCCAGTGTCACGGGAGTGGCGTCGGCGAGAGGCAGCAGTACTTGAGGGGTTTGTGGCAACCGCGGGGTGCGCGGAAGGTCGGAGAGATCGGTTTCGTCGATCATGGTGGAGATCTCGTCGACACCAGTGCCACCAGAGGTGGCGGAGGCGACGGTAAGGGGCAGTCCCGGAGCTGATGGAGGGACCGCTGCCGCCGGGGCCGGGCCGTGGCCGATTATGCGCAGGTTGTACTCGGAGAACGGGTTGAAGTCGATCTCGTCGCTAAGGTACTCGACGAGCAACAAAAATGGCACCCGTTCCGCCAGGTTAAGCACGCACGCCTCGTTTACCGTCAACCGCAATATCTTATGGTATTTTTTGTTGCGATTAGAGGTTATCGGTAATAACTGCGGGATATCAACTTCGGCGGGGAGCATTTTGTTGTTGATGATGGAGAGTTCGGCTCGTAATGCCGACAATCGAGCTTCTTTAGGCACCAGCGACAATCTCAACGAGATGTTCTGGAGACTCATGGCAAAATCACACGCTTGCCGAGCGTAGTTTACTCTGAGCGTGCGTACAAGTTCGTCGTAGGTCGGTTGCTTTGGCCGTATCGTTTGACTCAACAGACGGGTGAGGGCGGCTTCGGGGACGGCTTCGGGAGAGAGGTCGGGCAACAGTCGCAGCGAGTGGTTCAAGCGATCAGGCTGGGCCCGCTTTTTCTTCAGTTTTATCACCGTGTTTATCTTCAAGTTTTCCTCGAGGGAGTTGTAGGCATTCCGGTGCAACCGGGCACCTTCAGCTTGGGAGAGTTCGGCACGTAAGCCCTTTGATTCGGGTTCATCGTCGGTGGTGACTTCGGAATCGGATTCGAGGTGAGAAAGGCGCGATAACAGCACCAGCCGCTTGAGCGGTACTCCCAGAGGGGCCACTTTTTCGGGTTTTGCTGACAACTGGGGGTCGGTCTCCACTCGTCCTTGGTTCTTTAGGGTTAAGTTCCTTGTCAACGCCTTCTGGAAGTTGGCAAGCTTGAATACAAACAGTTTTTGTTGGCGCAGCTGGCTGCGGATGATCGGATTAATGTAATTGCCAAGGCCAGGCATCGCCACCAGGGCCGCGATCGCTCCGCAAAGTACAAGTGCCGGCTGTAAGTTCTCCTTGAATTCTTGCTGGGGTAACCCTTCGGTGGTAAAGAGAATGTTTTGTAGTTGGTTGATGAACTTGCGCACCGTCTGGAACAGATACAGCTCGGGGTCGTTGCGAAGCTCCCACACGAACGCTTGCAAGTTCCAGAACACGAGTAAGGAGAAGTGCGGGTATTGTACGCAGTAGTCGAGCAAGAAGTCCTCGAGGGCCATCGAGTCGGTTTCGTAGCTGACGAGCAACTGGATCAATTGGGGGATGTAGAACTCGAGCTCGTCGTAGCTGAACTGGCGAAGGCGCTCGACCACGGCATGGTGCACGCCTACGTTGTCACCGTATCGGCGCAAGTAGTCAATGCACTCAAGCAGCAGTAGCCGTGGGCCCTTGAGCGCCGCCAACACCTTCTCGTAGTCCATTAGGCGCTCGCGGTAAGTGACGATTCTCTTACTTATGGCTACGTGTGCACACAGGCCGGGGTGGGCGCGCGCGTGGCATCGGACGCCGCAGACACCGCGGTGTTGTTGGTATATAGGAAAGAGGGGACACTAAAGATTAGCTTACATTGTCTAAATACCGGTCTCTAGAGAGAAAAAAAAAATCAACAACACAAAACGGACGGACTAGCCGCTCTTTTTGAACGCAGGAATCTCGAACCTGTCTTCGAAGTGTTGGCCAGGCAAGATGGGGGCGATCTCGAGCACTTTCTCCTCCAACACCTTGGGGGGGTCGTTGAGGTCCAAAGGTTTGTAAATGACGTACTCAAGGTCTTGCAACTCGGGCTCGTCTTGGTGGACCGACCGGAACAACTTGGGGTACCACTCGACGCCGTCGTCGACGCGCTTCTTGGCCCGTTGACGCTGGTCGTCTTCTACCTTAAACTTCTCCTCCGTCGCCACCTCGTGGTTACGTTGAGCCAACGCATCCACCGTCGGCTTCCACAATTTGCGCGACTCAAACTCCCATTGTTCGTTGATGGGTCTCACCTTAGGCTTGTCGAGCTTCAGGGTCGCGGTGTCGTACAACACCTTCTTCTTGCCCGTAGACAAGTTCTTGATATCCATCACCTCATTCCACTTCCCGGAGATCGAGTACAACTCTTCACCCGTCGACGACCGTTTGATCGTCCCGGCAATGGCGTCGTAGGTCCCAGATATGAACCCTTTAGTCTTGAACTCAATATCGGCTTCCAACCCAGTTTTTTCACACTTGATAACCATGTGGTCCCCCAATTCGGTGCGCATCTTCCCGAATAAGATCCCCCGGCAGTAGACGTTGGGTTGGTTCATGACGTAGGTCTCGTTATGTTGTCCTAAGGTGACGTGGCCCCACCCGTCCATCAACGCTGCCAGCAGGTTACCCAAGAATCTCAGCTTAGGTATCACGACCCCGTCGACACGGATCTTCAGTTCGGGACAGATGTAGAAGTACGACAGCTTTGGCGGGTGGTGGCTGGTTTGCTCGGCAATGTAGTAGGCGTGTTGCTTGCCGGGCAAGTCGTCCCAATAACACGTGAACACCTCGCCCAACACCGGGTTGAGGGGCTTTTTAACCGCCTTGGGGGCGATGTGCCACAGAGCAAGGTACCATCTCGTGATAAGCACAAAGCGTTCCACCGGGTCCAGCTCGGTATTGGCTGCCAACAACAATTCGGGGATCTCGAAGAAGTTGGTGATACGCTCCAACATCAGCTTCTTCTCGAGGATAAACGTGGGCAATGTTATCTTCAGCAAGTCACACCCGGGACGCAATTGCGAGATGATGCTCATGAGGATCAGCTGGCCCTCGTTATCCACTTCATCGATGTCGTCGGTGTCGGTGGCAACCGGGGCCCCCGCGGCGCCGTCGACGACGTCGGCACTGTGGCCGCGGGTGGCGTCGGCGCCGGGGTGGTGGTGGTGGTCCCCCACTATCTTCAATTTGTCCAACTTCGATGTTAACCCCATTGGTGTCGGTAGTGTGGGCAGTGGTCGGAAAGAGGAACACGTTTTAGTGAGAGTGCGCGTTACTAGGGGGGCAACCTTGCGAGTGACCGGGCGGGGTGCTACGCCGGTGGCGGTGTGGAACGGGAGGGGGAGATTACGACAAACTACGCTAACGTAAGCCACGGCGGGGATACCCCATGGGACTGAATTGGGGGGGAGGATCTTCGTATTCACATGGAGAGGGCGCTTTTTTTTTTTTCCTGTCTACTGCTCTCACCGTTACCAGGCTCCGGCGTGAGTGGTGGCTACATAAAGTCCGAAATTAGCCATCTGATGAGTGGCGATGGCGGTAGCCCCCGGCGCCGAAGGTTCCGCGATAGTGAAGGATTATTGCGATCCCGGGTGCCAGGCGATCCCCAGCCATTGCCACCCGACAGTGGTCTGCGTCCATGTGATATCTAACGATTATGAACCTTTGCCATGGCGTGGCTGCAATTGGAGACGATGATATTGGTTGAGGAGTCCGCGCGCTAACCGTAGTCGGTAAAAGGGCAACTGGTCGCACCCTTTTGGGAGCCATACGAGCAACTCAGCCATGCGGATAACGATTCCTTACATGATGCGACCTCATGGCCATAGTTCCTTAGAGTCTGACCCTAGATGGTGGTAGCCACAACCATATAACAACTTTTCCGAAGATTATTCCCCAATTGAGTACTATCAGATCGGTCGGGAACGATCACCGTGGATCAGTCACTGCGGGACGGTTGACAGAGATTGAGCGAGTTCCTGATAGTAGCTGAATCAGAGGATAGTATTTTAACCGACTCGTCTTATGTTAGGTCATTAAGACTCAATTGGTGTTGAACGAATAGTTTGGATATCAACAGAGAGGGTTGTGAGCGTTGATAATGGCAGATAGACCGAACTGGTAAATAAATGCGGTTTCGAACTCATGTACTAAATTTTGTGCTATTTTGTCAATATTCCCCATATCTGGAATATCATTACCTTACTGTGTGCACGAACTTCGAATACATTTAAGCTGACGAAGCATGGGACCAATATAATCCAGTAAGAGTAAGAAATACATAAACGTTGACTCAACTCTTTTACAAGAGTGTTATTGAAAGTATATCGACTTCGCGGTGACCTCGTATTCGCAGAAGTACACGAATCTCTGCCACTGAAATTTTCTATGAGTACCACCTACTTTACACTAGCTTTTATACACAGCCAGACACCTAGACACCTAACATATCAGTTACATCGCATTGTGTTCCAATCACAAACTAGCCAGTAAGGGGTAATCACAAACTCATTTGATACACATGAAAGCTTTGTGACCTTTCGACTGTCGTATTGGTAAAGTTGTAAGAAACCTAATGGTATCCGAATTCACAACATCGCTAGAAGAACACACTTAAGTCAAGCCTTATACAGACCACACCTGACCTCCTCACCTCACTAAAATTCGTCTACACAACAATTTTCAACCCTCTCGCCTGTCACCTCGTCGCGACCGCGAACGTTTGTGAAGGGGTCTCGAATCGCACTATCGAAATTGTTCATCTAACGGTCCGCACCATGACTGACACCGCCAGTTTTGGGGTGACTGCACCCATCCTGGTGGCCAATCCCACGCCGGCGGAAAACGCCATCAACGATGCTCTCATCAAAGAGCTCAAGCTCCGCAACTCGTTTGAGCCCGAGCTGGCGACTCGGCGTCGAGCCGAAGTGCTCGGCACCTTGCAAAAGATGGCGGAGGAGTTCGTCTACCGGGTTTCTAAGCGCAAAAACATGAGCGAGGGCATGGCGCGGGACGCCGGGGGGAAGATCTTCACGTTTGGCTCCTACCGGTTGGGGGTGTACGGCCCTGGTTCCGATATCGATGCTCTTGTCGTCGTGCCTCGCCATGTGTCTCGAGCTGACTTCTTCGACGAGTTCCCCAAATTGCTTAATGAACGCCCCGAGCTCGAAGAAATGACCCCGGTTCCCGATGCGTTCGTGCCCATTATCAAGCTTGAGTACGGGGGCATCTCCATCGATTTAATCTGCGCTCGTCTCGATGTATCGCGAGTGCCAGTTACTCTCACGTTAGAGGATAAAAACTTATTGCGGAATGTGGATGAAAAGGATTTGCGACTGCTCAACGGTACCCGGGTCACCGACGAGATCTTGAAGCTCGTGCCTAAGCTTACGGTGTTCAAGCACGCGCTTCGTTGTATTAAGATGTGGGCCCAACAGCGGGCGATTTACGGGAACGTGTCGGGGTTTCCTGGTGGGGTAGCATGGGCAATGCTAGTGGCTCGTATTTGCCAGCTTTATCCCAATGCGGTGGGGGCGGTGATCGTCGACCGCGTGTTTAATATCTATCATCAATGGCTGTGGCCTCAGCCAGTGGTGCTCAAGAAAATTGAAGACGGGCCGTTGCAAGTACGGGTGTGGAACCCAACGTTATACGCTGGCGATCGTCATCATTTAATGCCGGTGATTACGCCGCTGTATCCACTGATGTGTGCCACCCATAATATTGGTCAACTGACGTTCAAGGTCATCATGGAGGAATTTAAGCGAGGCAAGGAGATTATGGCGGATATTATTGCCGGCAAAAAGACGTGGGCCGATTTATTTGAACGCCATAAGTTTTTTCACAAGTATAAGTTCTACCTCTGCGTGGTGGCCCTGACGTATGGCACCAGTGACCAACATGCATTGTACCTGGGGATGGTGGAGTCGAAAGTGCGTTTATTGGTGCAGAGGTTGGAAAACGTGGCTGGGGTGGAGTTGGCTCATCCCTACGTTAAGTCATTTGATAATGACTACTTTTGCGACTCTAAGGAACAGGCGTCGCAGATTGTGGCGCTGTACGGGGATCTTCTGGGTGAGAAGCTCGCCGCCAATGTCGCTACCAAGCGCGAGCTGGATTCTCAAGTCGAGGTCCACCTTACCAAATTCTTTGTCGGCCTCAACGTTGACGTTGACAAGTGTGGTGGAGACAAGAAATTAGATATCCAACAGCCTTGTGGCGACTTTATGAATATCTGTAAGACGTGGACGGAGTTTGATCCTAAGATCAATGGCATCAATATCAAAAAGGTCCGGGTGTACGATCTTCCCAACGATGTGTTCGTTGAAGGAGAAGAACGCCCGGTGAGAGTATCGAAACGCAAGCGGGTGGTCGCCAAAGGCGAAGGCGCCAAGAGACCTAAAAGCGTTGCCGTAAATGAATAACTGATAGACATAGCATTATACGAAAAATAGTCAAATTTTTAGGTTTTTTTGATATGAAGGGCACATATATGTCATCGACTGGTGTTTCCGTCACATCCTGCATATGCGACATCATTCACAGTTAATAAAGCCATCGAGTGCGGAGGGCATCGGATTGAGAGCGAGCGATGACGAACTCCCTTGAGGTATGTATAACCCCCCGTTGAGCTATAGTGGACTTTTAACTAACCAACCAGGAACTGATAAAGAACCACAGTTCGGCGTTTGATGGTTTGCTTTCGCTCATCCCCGCGAAGTATTACTACGATGATGCCACTCAGGATCAGTGGAAACAGAAGAAGAAACTGAAACAAGAGCAACGCCAGAATAAGCGGGCCAAGCTTGACCCGCTGTCTAAAGACTCCGCCGACGATTACGCCAATGGCCATGCGCTGGCGAAACACGTCAAGGATAATAAGGCGAAGAAGGGTAAGCCTGTGAAGCTCCCGGGGGCTGCAACGCTACGTGGGCCGGTACCGGTGGCGAAGGCTTCCAACGATGATGAAGACGACGATGAGTCCGAATCTCTGGACTCGCTGATGGCGCTTGACTCCGTCACTGTTTTCGATGACAACGGCGATGAGGTTGAAGATGCCAGTGAAGCCGCCGAAGACGACGCGGCGGTCGAAATACAAACCGCCAACGACGACGATGCCACTACCACCGATGAGTCTCATTCGGTGAAGGAGAAGGCTAAGAATGCTAAGGCTCAGTTACTGGAACAAGAGCGCAAGGCACGGGAAGAGAAACTCGCGGCGTTACGACAGCGGTTAACTCTGAAGATCTCCCAAATGAAAGAAAAGCGGAAAGCGGTTGGTTCTAAGGCCGAAGGGGCTCCCAAATCGCGGCAGCAAATACTCGAAGAGCGTAAGCGCAAAGCTGAATTGCGTAAAAAGCGGAAGCGGGAAGAAGAAGAAGAGCAAGCCGACGACAGCGACAGTGATAACGACGACAACGACAACGACAACGACAACGAAGTTAACGATGCCGACGAAGTTGGCGCTAAGGATCTGACGTTTTTCGGTAATATCGTGTTTAACGATGGTACCAGAGTCACCTCCGATCTCACTAAGTTGCGAAACACAGCCGAGAAGAGAAAGAAGAAAGGTCCGGCCAACAACGACATCAAGGCACACCTCGCCATCCTCGAAAAGAAGAAAGAACGCTTTGCCAAGTTACTGCCTGAGCAACAACAAAAGGAGTTAGAGAAGGAGAAGTGGCAGAAGGTGATGACGCAAGCGGAAGGGGTGAAGCTCAAAGATGACGAGAAGTTGTTGAAAAAGGCATTGAAGCGCAAAGAAAAGCAAAAGCTTAAGCTGGAACGCGAATGGCAAGAGCGGACACAAACGGTGAAGGACACTAAGGCTGCTCGTCAAAAGCGCCGCGAAGAGAATCTTCAAGCGCGTCGCGACGCTAAGGGGGTTCGGGGCAAGAAGAAGAAGCAGTTGCCGCGGTTGAAGAAGTTTACTGGCATTGTTAACAAAGCTGGGGGTAAGACTGGGGGCAAAGCCGGCGGCAAGAAGAGGGCTGGCTTTGAAGGCAGTGCGAAGCTGAAGAAAAAGTGATTTTACATACCCTCCTTTAATAGTATATAGCATTTTCCTTTAATTTCAAATCTGACATAAGTATCGTTACAGTTTCGTTCACTTACATGTAATTACGTGTATGACGTCATAATTACACGACGCACGACCCTTAAAGAAAAAAAAGTCGCGCGTGCGAATAGTTCCTCGCCGACCCCGTCGAACAAATCCTAAACCATGTCGATCCCCCCTCAACTTCAGCAAGCGCTTGCCGGCATTGACCGTCAATTCCAAGGCAACAAGTTGTTTGACCAGTTCGAACAGAGCACCGGATTGCCCCGTTCGGTCGGTGTTCTTGGCGGTGGCCTGCTCTACGCTTTGCTCGTGTTCTTGAACATCGGTGGCTTGGGTCAATTGTTGACTAACATTGCTGGGTTTGTGTTGCCGGCGTACTACTCGTTGATCGCTCTTAAGACCGTGCGTAAAGACGATGATACCCAGTTGTTGGTGTACTGGGTGGTATTTGCCTTTTTCAACGTGATTGAATTCTGGTCGAAGGCTATCTTGTACTGGGTGCCCTTCTATTTTTTGTTCAAGCTTGTGTTCTTGTTGTGGATCGGTACCCCCTCGACCGGTGGGGCCCAAATTGTCTACAACCACTTCGTTGGTCCCATTGGCGACCGCATTTTGGCCGCCACTAAAGGCAACCACGGGGAGAACCAGATCAACGAATTTGCTGAGTCGGTCTCCAGCAAGGTCCATGTCCAATGACTTAATTGAGTAATTGATCGTGAACTAATACATGAAGCAAAAATGTACGTAATTAGTGATTTCAACGGCTGTTAGCAACATTACCACTCTATCGACTCCGCCCCCTGGGAGCAATAGCTCCTCTCGCACGCGGCTGAGTCGTGGACCATGCGAAAATGACGTAGTGGCGGGAGCGTATTTGACATTATGCAGGCCAACCACGAGTTTAGAGCGGAGAAGAAGTGTCAGTTTCACCTTCTAAGCCCACATGCTCTGTCGGCCCCGAGACAATAAGCAGGTGTGCTCCCCCACCCCCTTCACTGAGCAGGACATCGCCTCGACTCGTCTAAGCATCCCTCCCCGTCAGGCCAAGCAAACAGCCAGCCAAGCAAACAAACCAGCACCGGCAGTGAAACACTTTCTCGATTGTCTCATGCTAGTACACTGCGCTTGCGGCTTAGCATCGCTTTTGGACTAGGGAGGAGAGAAAAAAAAAGAGACAAGAAAAAGTCGATCGATAGTCATGAGTTCAGGATTGCCACCGCGGTGACGTTATATCGTAAGAGGGACAATCGTCATCGACGCAATTAAACTCATCTAAAAATCACCGCCATTAACCCCCTTCCATCGTCGACTCCTCCACCAGAGCCATGCACTATGATTGATATCTGGTTACGAACTTTAAAGCAAATCAACTTAAAAATGACATTCTGTGATATGCACGCGTGCTGATAGACTGCTCGTAGCTACAACGAAAAAGGAAGGGTTACGTGGCGAACGGCATATCGAGCAAGCTACTCTGCAACGTGACCTCAGCCTCATCTGACGATGTGAACGAGGTAGAGGAATTCATTAGCCTTTAGAGAATAAAGAGGACCTCCTTCTAGACCCTCGTCAGCATTGTTCGACGGTCATGCACGACACGACGTTCGCAAGATGCTCGTCGCGGTTGGTGCCTCAATTCCATTGGCGGAACACCACCGTTAACCTGCGCCTCGCGTAAGCCGCTGCGGGTTGCCCAGGTGAAACGTGCATGTCAGCCGCCCACAATAAATAAACACAGCCATCGCCGCGTCTGGCACAAATCCATCCCATCCATGAGCTCGACTTCTAGTGCCAGCGCTAGTGCGTCGCTGCTGGAAGCTCCCGCGGCCGCGGGAGGCCAAAACACGTCGGTGTCGGCGTGGTTGTGGACATTGGTACCCACCCTCATCTTCGCCGTTGTCTACTATGGCGTGTTCCTCACGTTCAGAAAGCGTGAACCCAGAGTATACGAACCGCGTCTGGTAGTGAAGACATTGCCCCCGGAAATTCGTATGGACCCCGCCCGTCGAGGTGCTTTTGGCTGGTTATCTTATTTGCTCAAGCAAAATACCCTGTTCATGGTGCATCACCTTGGTCTCGATGGCTACTTTCATGTTCGATTCATCTTCGAGTTCATGTGCGTGTGTATTCTTGGGTGCGTGATTTTGTGGCCAATTCTTTTCCCTGTCAACGCGACTGGGGGAAACAACGAAGCCTTCTTCTCGATTCTTTCCTATTCCAATGTCAGCAGCAAGTGGAGATTCTTTGCCCACGTCTTTTTGTCATGGATCTTTTTCGGTTGCGTGGTGTTTTTGATTTACAGGGAGCTTGTGTACTACACAACCTTCCGCCATGCCGCTCAAACCACCCCATTTTATGACTCGTTGCTCCTGTCGCGCACGCTTCTCATCAGTGAACTCCCTAAAGAATTCATGGCCGAAGAAGAATTGCGCAAGCACTTTCCCCTGGCGACCAACATTTGGTACGCTCGTAAATATAAGGAGTTGCAAAAGAAAGTCAAAGAGCGCACTAAACTTGCTAAAAAATACGAGGGCTCTGCGAACAAGGTGATTAGAAAGGCAATGAAGCAGGTGCTCAAAGCTGAAAAGAAGGGCGAACCCGCTCCTGAACCAGCTGATGATGTCAACACTTACCTTAAGGGCGGCAAAAAGAGACCCACGCACCGTCTCAAGTTTTTGATTGGTAAGAAGGTTGACACTTTGGACTACGGGAAAATTAGACTTGGTGAGCTTAACACTGAAATTGCTAAAGATCAGCGCGAACATGAGGCCAATGAACAATTGTCTTCAGTGTTTTTGGAATTCCCTACTCAAATCGAGTTGGCGAAGGCGTACCAGGCGATTCCTTATCTCAAGGAGTTCAAGCACTCTCGGCGCCGGTCGGGTGTTGCCCCTGAAGATGTGGTCTGGTCAAACATGGCCTTTACCAAATATGAACGGTGGTTGCGGTATATTGGTGCAAACACCGTTCTCACCCTTTTGGTGGTATTCTGGTGTGTTCCCATTTTTGTCGTTGGTGCCATTTCTAACATTAACTTCATTACTACGGCTCTTCCATTCCTCAAATTTATCAATAGCGTTCCTGATGTTATCAAGGGTGTGATTACTGGTTTGCTTCCTGTTGTGTTGTTGGCAGTGTTGATGGCTCTTCTTGTACCATTCATCAAGTTTATGGCGAAGCAATCGGGCTGTCTTACTCAACAAGATATTTCGGGGTACACTCAATCGTGGTATTACGCGTTTTTGGTGGTAAACTCATTCATTATGATGACAATTGCGTCTTCATCGATCTCCGTTATTCAAGATATCATCAACAATCCCAGTCTGGCTCGTGATATCTTGGGTAAAAACTTACCCCAAGCCGCCAATTTCTTCATCTCTTACATCACTCTTCAAGGTTTAGCTGTTCCTGGTTCATTGCTCGCCCAAGTCGTTGGTCTCATCTTGTTCCAATTCTTGGGTAAGATTTTGGATGGGACTCCTCGCGCTAAATGGACCCGTTGGACTTCAATTGGTTCCCCTGACTATGGTGTTGAGTACGCTACTATGCAATTCCTTTGCGTTTTGGCATTGTCTTACGCAATGATTGCACCCTTGATTCTTGGCTTTGCCGCCGTTGCTTACCTTTTAACTTACTTTGGTAAGATTTACGTTATGACGTACGTCAAAGTCCCCAACCCTGTTGATGCTCGTGGTAGAAACTACCCTAAGGCATTGTTTCAATTATTCACCGGCTTGTACTTGGCTCAAGTGGTGCTTATCATTATGTTTGCCATTAAGTTTAACTGGGCTTGTGTGGCGCTTGAAGGTGTATCTCTTGGGGCAACGGTGTTGGCTCACTTGTGGTTCCAACGGATGTTCTTCCCTATCTTGGATACTGTACCTATTAGTGCCATCAAGGAAGCTGCTGGCGACCCCGACTGTGTCTACCCTATGAGAGATCAAGGTCGCAAAGAGGTTAAGACTGAAGGTGTCAGCTATTGGGATGGCGGCAATGAACTTGGTGTCATGAGCTCTCATGTTCACGGCCAAGTCTTGAACGACAGATTCCCCATGGACGACGAGAAGGCTTTACCTGTCCCGGAAATCGTTCAAGCACCTTCGACTATGTCTACCGACAAAGCCACTCGTGTACTGACCGATACCGAAGATGTACAGAAGCGCTCTCCATTTGGTGATGACAACCGTGTGAGCGATGTGGGTAACTCTAAATCGAAATATGGTTTGTCGGACGGTGTCAACACTGGAAAGGCGGCTGCAAAATTGGCTACTAGCGCCCCCAAGGCAGGTCTTCTGTGGATCTCCAGATTTTTCCACCCCAGAAGAGAACTGTTCCAGTTCTTGAGATCTTTGATGCCTGATATTTTGTTCCAATACATCGAGTATAACCCTGATTTTGTCGCGAACGCGTACACTGATCCCGCGGTGACGGATTCTCCTCCTGAGATCTGGCTTATTAAAGATCCCATGGGTCTTTCGGAAATTGAAAAGAATCAAGCTAAGGTGGAAGGTGTCAGTGTTGTGGATGATAACGCTTCCTTCATTGAAGGGACGACTAATTTCCAATTTGACGGACCTCCTCCCGGTTATGAAGAAGCCATTCGTGCCTGAATTTCTCTGTAACGGACCACGGGGACCTGAGCATGCCCTCGGTTTTGATCTGCTGTACAATATGCTCGGTAACGAAATGTTAATATACGGGATAGCTCCCCTTTCACGTTTAAACTTTTTACAAATGTACAAGTTCATGATATTCCTTCGTTTAGTAGCAGCCACGAGCTATCTTGGGGCAGCGATTACTCCCATTGACTCACTCTCAGAAATTAATATCACGGATAGCGAGGCCGTCTTCAAAGTCGGCGACCGCTTTTTGGTTCCTCTTAAGGACTCTGTCGAGTACTACTTCTTCAACGTCACCACCAATAAAACAAGTGATGATGGGTATATCGCCGTGTCGCCTTGCCACCTGCAAATGTATCTGCCCTACGCAGGTAGATTCAATGTTGAATACACCAATGGGAGGCTAGTACAGATTGATACTACATTAACCGGTAAAGGCTCGGTAAACCCATCTTTGATTGGTCTCGTCTCCTTGACTACTGGCGTTGATCTCAAGCTAGGCTTATCGGTGAGTAATACAGATACAACAGGCGTTGATTACGCTTGTATCGTCGAACCAGGCCGAACTTGCCAGGCTTTCGTAAGGCCTCATGCTGTGAGCATCAAAGCACAAGGAGTCATTGGGAGACTTCAGGATTTGATGCTCCAATCACTGACACAGGTGCCAGAGGTATTGCAATGGACTTATCCAATCGAGAATACTGGAACATTGATGTGTCTATGTGACGATCAAGTTGAAAATTTGGCTTGTGAGGCGCGTATCAATTATTATGATCCGTTTCACCCTATACATTTAGAATATCGTATCTAGATTACATTACTTCATTATTTACCAACTCATTTAAAGTCTGGTCACGGTTTCAGATATGTGAGTTTTGTTTTTGTCATTTGCGGACGATGATATTCCTCTCTCATTCGCCACCACCAGAATCATGCCACGCGGAAGGTCACTCGATGAGCCTTCTGGAGAAAGTTCTGGAGGGGGTCCCGAGGGGGGACCAAGACTGTCTTGAGAGGAGTTCCGGGTCTGAGCTGCAAAATGTCCCGCAGAAGCATCTTGAGTTGGGTGAGTCCGGTAAAAGTCCTCATCGGAGATCACATTCATCGCTTGGATGGGCTGGCCCGTCAGAACCAGAGTAGTTCTGTGATGAACCAGAGGGATCGGTGCCTTGATATTGGGGTTAGCATGAAATGTCCCATCTTTATCGTAATACCCCATGTCGTATTCTGTCGCCTCGGCCGTATATTTCGGGACGTATGCCAGAGGCATATCAGGTTCCTGCCGGGTAGGTTGATCGTATTGGTTTTGTGATTGAAGGTAAGACGGCGGAGTCATCCAACGGGTCCCATAAATAGGTGCCGCTCCATGGCGAGCACGCCTCTTATTCACTCGGAGCGTGCCGAAAAGAATACCAAGGACAAGCACAATGAAAATTGCAAAGAACGCCCATCTGGCACCATCGGTGAAGCGTGTGTCATCATCAAAATCTCGTGGAAGTATCGCCATGAGCTTGTATAACTGACGAAAGTGGCGCGTAAACGAAGCAGCACCTCTGATATCCTCGAGGGCTGAGCCCCACGGCGTGCGTGCTTGGTACATGAGTTTACTGCATATAACACATCACGTGCAAATGACATGTATAGCCTCCACGATATTGAGATTTAAGACATGCTGGACGATATATGCGTATCTATCCTTGGTCGAATGTCGTAATAGGTCCAACGACTGTTCATGTTCATGGATTGTAACATTAGCCTACCGCGAGTCTATGTGTCTGGTGACGATGCATGCATAAGTTTCGAAAGCTTGGCTCAAATGTTTGGCAATTCGTGAGTGTTGATTCTTCAATGTTTGAGCTAGAAGTTAAAGGGTTCCGGATTAAGCGTGAGCCGATCGGCTTGTCAACCTATCAACAATTTGATGAACCGTCCCAGTGAGTATTGCCAAATCTTATACCTCTATTTCGGTCAACTAACTAAAAAAGTTTCTTGGCTACTATTCTTGACAATCTTGGTCAGACCTTACAGACTGGGGGAGTGTGCTTTGAATTACAAACCTGCTGGTCATTGATTGATGAACACACTCTGGCGAAGTGTGCTATGCTTGTCAAAATTGTTCGATCCTGTCTCAAAATTGTTTCCATTCCTGCGATTACTACCTATAGAGACATTTTCTATCAGGACGTTCGGCTCTATCAATCGCAAGCACGAGCTACTGCCGTCATACAGCAATTCTCAAAACTTGTTGGCGTCGACCCCATAACATTTGGAGTTATGGCATCTCAAAAAGGATTGATGGGTGGTGCAGGTAATATCATCACCACAAATGGCTCGGTACAAGTAGACAATGGTAGAGGTGTGCAATTGATCCCCTCCAATATTGTACGACTTGACAATGTTAACCTAATTGTGGCTTTCGAAAAGGATGCAATTCTTAGCAAGTTTCTCTATCACTCTCGAAATCTTGCATTGCCGTCTAATATTCTCTACGTCTCTGGCAAAGGCTTTCCGGACAAGGTAACCCAAAACCTTTCCCATATAGCTCAAGCTCAAGGTATACCCCAGATAGTGTTTGTGGATCTGGATGTTTATGGATTGATGATCTCTCAATGTTACGCTGGTGCTGCCTACGCGGGTGTAGAGATCATATCATATAAAAGAGGATGGGTTGACACAAATAATCGAGAACGAATGTTGGCGGCTAATTTCATGGCAAATGTGAAAGACGAAATAAAACGCCGCGAACTTCAACGAGGGTGGATTGTCAACAAGAAGGCTGAACTCAATTTGATTGATGGCATTGACGGCTTGACATACATTACTCAAACTATCGAACAGGCACTTCAAGTTGCCCGTGGGGGAACGGCTGCACACAATCTCACGTGACTGAAAATTCCAACATAATTGGCCAGCATAGATCTAGAAGGTTGGGTGCGGAATCAATTCGGCACCGGAGTATAAATATAATAAAGGGGTCGCAATTTTTCACCAATTGACCATGTCTTACACCACTCGTCAAATTGGCGCTGCCAACACCTTGGACTACAAGGTTTACCTCGAAAAGGACGGCAAGCCCGTTTCCGCCTTCCACGACATCCCCTTGTACGCCAATGAGGAAAAGACCATTCTCAACATGGTCGTTGAGGTTCCTCGTTGGACCAACGCCAAGTTGGAAATTTCTAAGGAACAAAAGCTCAACCCTATCATCCAAGACACCAAGAAGGGTAAGCTTAGATTCGTGAGAAACTGTTTCCCTCACCACGGTTACATCCACAACTATGGTGCCTTCCCTCAAACTTGGGAAGACCCCAATGTTGCTCACCCCGAAACCAAAGCCAAGGGTGACAATGACCCTCTTGATGTTTGTGAAATCGGTGAAAAGGTTGCCACCGTTGGTGAAGTCAAGCAAGTTAAGGTGTTGGGTGTGATGGCTCTTCTTGACGAAGGTGAAACTGACTGGAAGGTTATTGTCATTGACGTCAATGACCCTCTCGCTCCCAAGTTGAACGACATCGAGGATGTCGAAACCCACTTGCCTGGTTTGTTGAGAGCCACCAACGAATGGTTTAGAATTTACAAGATTCCCGATGGCAAGCCCGAAAACCAATTCGCCTTCTCTGGTGAATGCAAGAACAAGAAGTATGCTGAAGAAGTTATCACTGAATGTTCGGAAGCTTGGCAAAAGTTGATCAAGGGCGAAGCTGCCGACTCGAAGGGTATTGACTTGACTAACACTACCCTCGAAGGCACTCCTGGTTTCGCCCCCGCTGCTGCCTCGGAAATCCCTGCTGCTTCGGCTCAAGCTGCTGCTCCCATTGACAAGTCGATTGACAAGTGGTTCTTCATCTCGGGTGCTCATTAAGCAATTCATAGTTTGAATACATAACCATCGTTTAATACGCTACTTACATGCTAAAATACATCGCCCAACTTTAATCTCGGGGCAATATTCATGGAAATAAGCTCCTGGAATAACAATTTAGCGGCGTAGGGGATGGTCATTTTGACCACGTTTTCCAGCAGCTTACAAGTCGTGCACCAAGAATTGTAGCCCATCAAACCACAAGTATTGCACACGTCGACTTCGAATGCATCAGAGGAAATCATCAACCGCTCTAACAAGAGTTGCGAAGCCCCATACGCAATCACACAATCACGCTCCATTTCACCCAACCGCAAACCACCATCTCTGGATCTACCTTCGGTGGGTTGTCTAGTCAACACAGCACGGGGCCCTCTAGCACGGGCGTGCATCTTGTCAAGAACCATGTGCTTCAACTTCTGATAGTAAATCGGCCCGAAGAAGATGTATGCTTGCAAACATTCACCCGTAATACCTGAATACAACTGATCTTTACCTGAGTAGTTGAAACCCTTCTCCACAAGAATCTTGGACATGTCCTCAAGTTGGGAACCACCAAAACAAGTGCCATATTCCAAAGAACCATTAAGCACCCCGGCTTTACCCGAAATTAACTCAATCATTTTCCCTACCGTCATCCGCGAGGGGAAACCATGTGGGTTCATGATAATATCAGGAGAGATGCCTTGATCATTGAATGGCAAATCTTCCTGCTGTACAATGATACCGCACACACCCTTTTGACCATGCCGAGACGAAAACTTATCACCCAATTCGGGTCTTCTAGTTTGACGCAATAACACTTTGATGAGAGCCTGATCATTATCAGTCACGGACATCATTACTTGATCAACGTACAGAGGCTCCGGTCCTTTGTAGAGAGCAGGGGTTTCCCTGTACAGTTCCATTGGCTGATCCGCAGGGTTATGATTCATAACCACGTCACCAGTATTAGTAGGAACATGCTTATTGACGAAGATCTGACCATTCGTCACCTTGGCGCCAACTTCACCCAACCCATCAGTACCAATAGCTTCGTGTTGGAAGATTGCTGCGCCATTCTCATCCACTCTCTTACCACTTAAAATGTCCTTTGTGTGATTAGGGTAGTTTTTGAGGTGTACAGTGTTTTTACGCACAACCTGACAGCGACCGAAACCTCGATCAATACTCAGCTTGTTCAACACTAAAGCATCTTCAATATCATAACCCGAGTACGACATGACAGCGACAGTAGCATTCTGACCAGCGGGCAATTTGTCGTAGTTGATGAGTTCAATAGTTTTCGTCTTTACCATGGGCTGTTGCGGGTATACCATGAAGTAAAGAAGAGTATCAATTCTACGGAATTGATTGTATGCAATTGCACCAATCGCTTGCTTACCCATAGCGCATTGATAGGTATTACGCGGTGACTGGTTGTGATGAGGATAGGGGATCAAACCAGCGACGGCACCCAACACCGTGAAAGGTTCGATTTCAAGATGAGTAAACTGCTGACCCGCATTATCTGACAAATTCTTTTCGTAAAGGGCAATGAGTGAGTCATTTTCTTCATTGACATCCAAATATTCAACCAATCCATGCTTCAAGAAGTCATCAAATTGCCATTCACCAACCAATAATTTGCGAAGATGCTCCTTGTTTACGCGCAGCTTATTGTTTTCAACAATAATCAATGGACGACAGATACGGCCACCATCTGTAGCAATGTGAACTGCAGATTGATGAGTGTTCGTAAAAATTGACACAAAAGCGGATACTTTCCCCAATCGACGTAATTGACGGAAACTAGCCACAAACTTGTTGGGGTAACGAATGATCCCCAAAAGAGTACCATTGAGATATACCCCAAAGTTACCATCTGCATGCATAGTCGCTGAATCGGCAGTAAGAATTGATTCACAGCCAAGCACAAAACATAACTTCCGGATGGGATCCTCTTCGTCATCTGTGGTGATGTGGGTCATAAGCGCAAGGTTCTTCACCAAACCACAAGCTTCACCTTCTGGCGTATCAGCAGTACACAACATCCCGAACTGCGAGGGCTGCAATGCTCTCGGACCCGACACTTTTCTTGATTTTTCGAATTGAGATGAAATACGAGTCATCATACCCAAGGCAGAAATATACGACAATCGCGAAAGAACGTGAGTCACACCAGCACGTTCCATTTTGAACCGTTTAAGCGACCAATTCCCTGTGGATATGGCTCTGTTGAGCCCTTGAGTAATGTTATTACTATGAATATTGATGGAAAGCAACGCATCGAATTCCAGTGCCCTCAGTGGTCGCTTGAGAACTTTATCAATATTAAGCTTGAAGTCTGAGTTGAACTTCTTGAACAAATCTTCGAACAACAATGACACGAGCTGCCCAGCCAATTCCAACCGCTTATTACCAACGTAATCTCTATCATCAACCATTTTTGGATTGTCAATAGCCATAACAACTCTTCTAGCCATTGTTGCAATATATAAAGCCTTTTCTCGGAATTGCAAATCCAGAACAGTCAAATGAGCAACGATAGTGGTTGCTACAGCTTCAATACCCTCTTGTAATTGCGTAAGCTTAGGTGCACCGGCACGTCTCATCGTCTTCACTCTCTTACCGACATACAAAAGTGCTTGATGTTGAGTGAAAACCTCGAGTTTTGCTGCTTCCTCAAAGTTCACCATGAAAATGTCCTGATATGCGGGGTTGCTACCACAAACAAGCTGCATTATTTCCAAATCACTTGTGATACCGGCAGCCTTCAAAATAATGACGATCGGAATGTCTTCGGCGATCGAGTTGTGCTTCAAGTAAATCTTGTCATTCTTAGTCACGACGTATGTTTTAGATTTACGCTCGTGGGTTGAAGAAGTGACTGAGGCTTGAACGATTCCTTTCTTTTCATCTGCTTCGACGATAATTCTATTCTTGGAAAGTTGCTCTTGGACAAGAATCACCTTTTCCGTACCGTTGACAATGAAATACCCACCAGGGTCAAGTGGACATTCGTCAAATCGAGCCATTTTTTCTTCACTCAAACCATCCAAGATACACTTATTCAGTCGCAACATAACAGGCATACGTCCAATTTCTAAGTCTCTGTTGATAACGATCTTCTTACCCCGTGTATATTCGACATCAACGTAGATAGGTGCAGAGTACGTTAAGTCTCTCAACCGACACTCATGAGGTGGCAAGATTACTTCCTTAGTCCCTGGTGCAGATGTCAGACGGTGACCAATTCTGATGTCCAAGTACTTCAAGTAAAAGTCAGGGTCAACATCGGAAAGAACCAACTCGTTTGCCTTGATGATCTTTTTGAGATCAACATCCACAAAGTAGTTGTACGAGTCGAGATGTTGTTTCACCAAACCCTTTACTTTGAGGAAGGCGGGTAAGAGATTCCACTTGTCTTGGGCCGTATTGATTTCATCTGTGAGCTTCTTCCCTCGAAACTCCGGTTGGAGGAGTTCTTGGAATGCCACGTCGGAGCCCATGATCACTGTCGCCACTTCCCAGCTGACAAATTTACCTCATCGCCCGCGCGCTTAGGGCTAGTGATCGACTTGCATAAGCGGGCTCACAACTGAAGAAAAAGAATATAGCAGAATTCATTAGAGTACAAATCATACACACCTACAATTTCGTAACCTTTTCTTGGTTCATTTCGAGAATCTTCACTGGGTATTCACCTTTACGATAGCCCATATGCCAGTTTCCACCATCAACAACTTGAACGGTACCAGTGACGTACGCAGCAGCTGAGGAGAACAAGTAGACAGTGGAGTTTGCAATGTCTGTAGTGGTGCCCAATCTGCCGATTGGAATCAGTGAACCCAAAGTTTTGTTCTTTCCAGCCAACCGCCGAATTCCTTCAGTATTGGCGATTGGTCCTGGAGCGAGGGCGTTGACCCTGATACCTAAGGGACCTAATTCAACCGCTAACGCATTCGACAATGCATCAACACCGGCTTTCGCTGCTCCCACATGAATTTGGAAGGGAACACCGTAATAGTGGAGAGTAGCCGACACAAACAAAACTGCACCTCTATTTGATCTTAATTGATCGAAACATGCCTTCACCGTGTTGAAGGACCCTAATAAGTCTATATCAACAACCAGCTTGAACGCATTTGAAGACAAATGATTGAAATCAGCCAAAAAGTTTCCTGCTGCTCCAGCGATAACAAAGTCAATGCGTCCTAATTCCCCCACGGTTTTCCGAACTGCCTCTGCAATCAGGTGCACATCTCTAACATCAACATTAGGACAAGATACCACTTTTGCTCCATTTCTAACTTTTCTGAGTTCTTCAGCAGCCACATCCGTCTTTTGTTGATTTCTACCGACAATTGCGGCATCAGCTCCTAGGCGAATCATAGCTTCAGTTTGGTCCTTACATATGGTGCCTGCCCCACCCGTTACGAAGACCACTTTCCCTGCAAAAATCCCCTGTTTCCAGACCGAGCTATGGAGCCAGTTGTCCTCCAATACCATGATGTGTAGTTGATTGTGTCACTGACATGTGAGGGGACCCGCTTACCCCAAATTTGGTGTGGGGTAGTGTGCCGGATATGTAGCGATCGGCTATCGGTAAATCGAGCAAATGTGGTGCCACTAAATTTCAACACAATCTTACGATCATAAAATATTGAATCCTCATTTTAGATAGCCTGGAAAGCATAGCAAGAATTAGTTAATACATTAAACACGACCAGCTAGTCAGGTTTCAGACCTTGTATATGTCTTTTTTCTAATCGCGCTGTCTATATAGGTGGCTTCCGTCAATCAAGCATCTTACGCGTAATGCAATCGCGTCTGCGAGCATCACTTCATGGCAGCTCAATCAGTACGACCGTTGGAGGGAAAGAACTTTTGTTGCACGGGAATACCAGCTGAGAGACGCAAGGTTGTGGCCAAGAAGATTGTCGCCATGGGCGGCTTTTACCTGGCTGACTTGATGACAGATATTCGGTACCTAATAGTGGGTCGTCGCGACAGCGATAAGTTTCGGTTCGTTGTCAAGAACCGATACGATGTCATCTGCCTAGCACCTGACGCCATTGATACCGTGTATAAGTTATGGCTCGAAGGTGAACCTAAAGAGAGATTAGACCCGGGGCTTTATCGACTACCGATTTTTGATCAGATGAAACTTTGTGTGGCACGTATTGATGAAAAGCTTAATCGAAAAGAATTCATAGGGCCAGATAAATGTTGGAGGAATACTCTCCATGAGACCCCGTTCGAGAAGAACGTTATACAAACGATGTTGAGGAAAAATGGGGGTGAGTTCAGCGACGTACTAAGTCAAGATTTGACCGCAGTTATCACAACTGAAACCAGAGGCAAGCGCGTAGAGATGGCCCGAGAATGGAAGATTCCTGTGGTGCATCCAATTTGGGTCCACGATTGCGTTGTACGTGGACTCGCCATACCTTTCATATATTATAACTTGAACCCAGACAATGACTACACAAAAGGTTGCAATGTATGGTCACTGGTGGTGAAAAGAAATAGAACGAACAATAAGGTTTCAACAGCTGTCAAACGAGCGGGATCGGATACCGTATGGAAGCTGTTAATGATTTCGAAATCATCTATTCCGAATTTGGCGCCAGACGCCGAGCCAAATGTTTGGGGTGATTCCAACGAAGCTTTTTCGGAACTCGCCGAGGAGGAACCATCATCAGATATCATTACACCAGCACCCAAACGAAGGCAAACATCCACCAAATCAAGGCTTTTTCAAGATTTGGCATTTGCTTCTTTAGGATTCACCAATGATAAAAAGAAGATGCTTTCTAAGGTACTCGCAGCTAATGACGGCCGTTTAGTCACACCAAAAGATGCTCAAACAACCCACGTCGTTGTTCCATGGGAGGATGGGTCTCAAGCGGCCTTGGCTTTGAAACTTCTACCCAATGAGTTGCAACAGCGTATCACCTCAGGTGAAGTAAAAGTTGTCTCGGATTGGTTTCTTGAAAGAAGCATTTACAACAAGCAATTACAATACGACTGTTGGAGCGAACCTTTGCAAGGCATGAAAAAGCTCAATGCCGAAATCTTAGGGCGTCGTTTGAAAGTTTGCATTTCTGGATTCACAGGAATTGAATTATTGCACGTTGGAAGTTTATTGCGCAAACTTAACTTTGAATTCGAAGAGTCACTTACGAAAAGCCGAGATCTACTAATTGTGAATGTCAATGTATTCGAAAATTCGAACGCTTTGAGTAAAGAGCTCTTATCTCAAACACCCAAAGAAATTATAAAATGTCCTTATTCCATTCTGGTTTCGAAACTTTCAACTACCAACAAAATAAAGTTTGCGAAAAGCAACCAAATTCCCGTTGTGTCGCTAAAGTTCTTGTGGGAGATGTTGGCTTTGAGCGCCGAACTGAGTAAACCGTACTTAAGATTTCCTGAACTCAGTGACCTGCGGTGGTGTGTATACATGCCCACTCAACCCAATGCAATAACTGAATACACCACTCGAATGGGGCAAGCGCATGACCTGCTAAGCGAATCACCTGTGAAATACCCATCTCCTCGCAAATCCTCCTCAATTGCCTCAGGCAAGATTACAGGCTCCTCAGGTATGCCCATAAGCATAACGGCCACACCGTCACATCACCCTACTTCAGAGAGTTCTGGGGACGAGGGAATAGTGTATTTAGACGAAGGTCGTTCTTAATTATTAAAGTAAAAACTTATCTATAAATTCCGGCTCTACCGCAGCCTCGAAAGGGTTAATTGGGTGCGATGGATTCATCACCATGTTAGGATTTTGCAACTCAGGTATAACAATCTTGACGGCTTTATGTCCTTCAAGCCACCATTTCGTTTTTTCAGAGGAAGGGGGAGGTAACGAGTCCTCGAAAAGATACATCATATTGGTATCAGTCAAAATGTCTTCGATACCCCCATGCTTTTGACGGAAACTGTCGAGAAGCTCCTTGTAAATTGCTTTCTTTGTCGTTTCGTTGATGACATTGACTGAAAGGTTAAACAACGCATAGACAGGTCTGTGATCACTGAACATGAGTTCGGGGTCGCAATCGTATGCCAATTGTTTTACTCGCAACTCTTTCGAAAGCGACACAATTCTATCCGTCCAGGCTGGAATCCGATTTTTTTCACTGGTATCATATCGATTGGTACCATTGTCAAATTTATATGTGGGAGGAAACTTTATCTCCATCTCGTTATAGAATGGGAAACTTTCACCATTGGCCATTTCTTGATTGAGTTGATCGAACTCGAACAACTTAGAGTAATCCATCTTTTTAATGAGACGCTTTGTGTCCTCATTACTCAAGTTGATTCTGTAGTTGAAGTCTCCTAACCAAACAACAACGTCATGATCTCGAACTTTGCGATTCTTTGAGAATTGGATCCCCTTTGCTAATGTCTTATAGTTGTGATGTCTTTCAACGACATTACTATGTCCTGCAGCCAAATGTGCACTCACAAAGCATACATGTGTGTTCGAAAAATTGAAGGAGATGCCAACGCCGCCTTTATTTGCGCTCATGCCTCCAAGACCAGTTTTCTTGAAACATCCCTCCACATTGTGAATGTTTTTAACTTCTGAATTCTTGACAAAAAGAAACAACGCAATCCCACCCATTTGCCCCGACCAAAGCGACACATATGTGCAGTTCTCAGGATTGCACTTGTCAAGAGTTTTCTTTATGTGTTTTTCCCAGAACCTTTTGTTGCGAGCATCCACGTTCACCATCTTACCTGCACTCAATTCAATGATTTCCTGAATACCAATGAACACGATATCGTAGCTACGATCAATATGGTATTTGGGTGGAAATAACCATTCATCAAGTGGTCCATCATAACATGTCCCATTGACATTAAATGTTGAGCAAAACAAATAGATATCCTTGTAATAACTGTAGCGCGATTGATACCTTTTTAATTCTTTGTCAACATAGTCATGAATCGGGTTATGTAATGTAACCGTTACTTGTTCTTGTAGTCGCCCCAATAGTTTCAACATTGCTAACTCATTGGAGCTCATTGTCTTGGTGCTTATTGGTAACTTTTTCTTGAAATGGGACTTAACGGACAGTATATGTTTGTGGCTCTGGTGATGAATTTTGTCCGTTCCCAGCGAGAAACTTGTTATAATTTTGTCGATGTACTCATTGTGTTCCTGCCACAACTGAGCATGTTTAATCAAGATGTCCAGATCAATTGTGATACCCAAATCTTCAAACGCGAGTTCTAGGACGGATTGACCTAGCATCTTCTCCACGAAGTTCGACTTATCCATGGAGTTGTATGAAGTCACACGAAACACACCTAATTGCTTCCCTATGAATTCTTGTGATGGTTGACTATAGAATAAGGCTCCAAAGTCAATCATGTCACGTTCAAAAAGTGGAACCAACTCAAAAGGCGTACTTGTTGAGTAACCATACTTTCGAATAATCGAAGACGACACCGGTATTTCTGTGTAATTCACCACATAAGGTGCATGGGTTTTAAGAGCATCCACCTCTATGTCTGTTGATCCTTGCTTAGTCAACTCTGTGGCCGCACCAAACTCACGAAGTTTATCGTGATTGAGGTACCCAACATGTTGTTTAAATTCATCACGCAATTCTAGTTTATAGGACTTTTGCGTACTTGGGGAGATAACATTGAGCACGTGAACCTCTCCAAAAGTATTGCTCAACTTTTCAAAGTGACGCAGACAGGCATGGTGGCAAACGTCAAACAGGCGATCTAAGTTGAGTTTCTTGATTCGCTGCGTGGTGATCAAGTTTCGTTTCATAGTGCTTGTTTCGATCAGGTAAAATAATGGCACATTCCCCCTGATAACAACCCATGCTAGTATGAACTTCTCGGTGTATACAATAATTTCACTCTCCAAATAGTTGGCAACATTGCCATCATCATCACAACCCCAGGAACCAAAAATTGGACCTTTCTTTGAGCAACCCTGTTTAGATATTAATGTGATGAGAGCTTGCTGATCACCTATCACTGTATTGAGTGAACGTGCATAACCCCTTGTTACGGTCACCAAAAAACCTAGCAGGTCGAATAGATGCTGTTCGTCCGAACTTAACTTGTTGCGAAACTCTACAAGCTCGCGATTCATGAATTTGTTCCACCAAAAATTCCGGCAATTAGCAGTGTCGGCGTATAGTGTGAAAGATGGTTTAGCATCGATACCTCGTTCTTGTAAATTCAGGGTAATATCAAACTGACGGGAATAGTAGAATGAGCCATCACTGAGCAACTTTCGTACACTCCCAGCCTTGTCTCGGTATTGGGGTTGTATGGGTTGTCCGAATTCATCTTGATGAATCATATTGAAGTTTTCGTGGTCAAAGGCATCTGAATTGAGGCAAAAGAACTCCACCCCTTGGATTTGATTGACGTGTTCATCAAGAACTGGCAGTGCAACAAACTTCTCCTGAGTGATGAACCCAATGAACACATGCTTCTTAATGTTCAACAAACCCAAGAACCCAAGGAGCTTACCATTTCGGGGAGTAATATCCTTATATTTGGAAAGATCAATGAACTCTCGATTGACGAACTCGACAATTACCTTCGATACGTTGGAGTCAATGTGATTGGGGTCAGCTGGAGTGTTATCACGTTGATTGCGATATGATTTGTTCACGTATTTTGGGAAGGGATGTCGAAGCACCAATGCCATATTCCCAGACACGACTATGAATGCCCGTGGACGTTCATTTAGGTAAAGCTTCATTGATGAATATAGATTGTTGTGTAACACCACAGTTTAACCACCCGCGAGAAAAAGTATCTAGTGAGATACGCATATTGACGTAAATGCGATAGCGTCGGCGAAGATGATAAACGTGTCTCAATTATGGAAAACGTATACATTGGCATCAGCCAATTCAAACCACCGCCATCATTATCATAATATGTGCACTCGGGTTGATAGTGACACCGAGTTTCTGAACCTACTGATTACCAAACATATCAGGCATCGTAAATTGAAATTATCAGATGGCTTCAAAGTGGCAAGCGCATCAATAGTATAGCGACACAGTAACAAACAAAACAACATGGTCGGAAGTTCTCGATCATGTACTCATCAAGTGGGGTTTGCACGAACAGTCTTGAAGAAGATATAACTATCGAATCCCTCGAAGGTGGCAATATAGTGCAGTAAATTCATGATTTACGCAGATACTTCTGGTTTACGATGAACATACAGATTCATGTCTCTGATTATCATTCATGATATTCTGTAGAATCCTGTATCCTTGATGGTGGTTCCTATAAAGAAAGACTTGACGTGTACCTGGAAGCATAAATACTGATTCCAGAAAACTGAAAAAGTACTACTTGCGAAGTTTATTTTCTTAATATAAAAAAAACCATATCTGGTTGCTCTGATTTATATGATGTGTTGAAATTTGGGGATATTTGCGGCAAAGGCGTATCATCATCCTAGGCTATCGTAGCAAAATATGCGGTTAAAAAATTTGTGGACTTCGTGGCCCAGTGGTTAAGGCGTGCGACTGTTACGAATTGGCATCGCAAGATCGGGAGTTCAATCCTCCCCGAGGTCGTTACTTTTTGTCTCATTTTTCTCAACGTAACCGCAGCCGATTAGGCATGCGTTGTATACTTATTGTATCGCTATTCCTCTTTCGTCTCACCATCGGCTTTCCGATTGATCAATACCCTATAGCAGAGACCGCAAGACCTGTGGTGATTTGGCATGGACTCGGCGATAACTGGAATTCCTCAGGAATACATCGAGTTGAGGAGATCTTTGCCTCATATTATCCTGGGATCAGAGTTCACTCAATTTCACTAAACGATGATCCACTGAAGGATCAACAAAGGTCGATGTTTGGTGATGCCAACATCGACATTGAACAGGTTTGTGACACGCTAACCAATATTGACTATCTTTCGAACGGGTTCGATGCCGTTGGCTTTTCTCAAGGAGGTGTACTCATGCGAGCATTGATTGAGCGTTGTGCCTCAGTCAAGGTGATAAACTTCATTTCGTTTGGTTCTCCTCATATGGGTGTTAGTGAACTTCCGCTTTGTGATGACAAAGATTGGCTCTGTAAACGCCGAAACGCTCTATTGAAAAAGCAAATATGGTATGACAGTGTTCAAAAACGTGTCATTCCGGCACAGTACTTTCGAGATCCCAGACAATATGATAAATACCTTGAACACTCGAACCTTTTGGTTGACATCAACAACGAGCGTGAGGACATCAATTCGACTTATACCGAGAGATTCTCTGAAATCAACAAGTTAGTATTGGTGTCATTTCTCCAAGACACTACAGTGGTCCCCAAACAAAGTAGTATGTTTGGTGACATGGATTACTTCGGAAATGAAATCAATTGGCGTGACACCAGACTATACAGAGATGACCTCATTGGCTTGCGCAAATTGGATCAAGCGGGTAAGGTTATCATGCTAGAGATTGATGATGAACACATGCGTATACCTGAAGACATGATCCATCACATTGCGAAAACATACATCAATCATTGATATTTGTGTTTGTGCGCACTATACACCTATTCATGTCCCGAAGAAAAGACAAGGTAGCGGAGCTTCGAGCGAAGCGCCTTGGGAATCTGGCCAGCGTCAGTAACGACACACCTGAACAACCATCACCAAGTGACACAAGAACGACACTTGATACAATTGCACAGCAAATTGAAAATAGATCTCAGACTGCCAACGAAACAGTGACTCCGAGTACTATCTCACAGAGATACCGTGAGGATTTAGACCCCTTCCTTCAACGGCTGGAACGAGATACAACAAAAAAGCTAGCTGAGTATGTTCAAGAGAAACATCTTTACGTTAATGACAATAAATGAATCATCTACCGGTAAATGTCGCGAGACTGTTTGGTCGATACCTCAGACTTGCGCTACCAACTTCGTCTCGGACTCACGCATATATTTCCTCCAATCAGATCGCTTTGCTGCGTTCGCACCACGCACCCAAAAGAAAAAAATCCACTCCATGGATTTTTCATCTAACTCCAACGATGTCTATGATCAGCAGAATTGCCCTCAGAGCGGCTCGCCCCATGACCGTCGGCCTCAGATCGGCTCCGTAAGTAGATTGTTTCAGATTGGTGTGAGCAAACTACGTTGCATCCGTCAGGCCCCGCCGATTGGAATGTGAATTGACCTTTCTTGAAACCTTCAATTGTGTCAAACACATTGCATAGTCGGCAGCCACGGTGCCCACATATTCCGAATGGATTTCACAAGGATATGTGCTCATTCCCCCCAATTCGATAATCATGAGTACTAACTATTATAGTATTGGTGTCAGATACATGGCGACTCAGAACCCCACTCCTGAGCAAAAGGCCAACTCCATTGTTGAGGCTCTCCCCGGTAACAACTTCATGACCAAGACTGCCACCTTGGCTACCGCTGCCGGTGCCGCTATCTACGGTATTGCCAACAACTTCCTCATCATCCACGACGAAACCATCTTGGTCGTCACCTTCACTGCTTTCGCCACCCTTGTCGCCAAGTTTGTTGCCCCCTTGTTCACTGAATGGGCTAACGGTGAAATCACTAAGGTTAACGGTTTGTTGAACGACGCCAGAAACAAGCACGTCAACGCTGTTCAAGGTAGAATTGACTCTGTCTCGCAATTGAAGGATGTTGTTCCCTTGACCAAGGACTTGTTTGCCATCTCGAAGCAAACTGCTGAATTGGAAGCCAAGGCCTTCGAATTGAAGCAACAAATTGCCGTTGTTAACGAAGCCAAGTCGACCTTGGACTCGTGGGTCAGATTTGAACAGGCTCAAAGACAATTGGAACAAGAGCAATTGATCAAGCAAGTTACTGAAAAGGTCAAGTCGGAAGTTGAGAACCCTAAGTTCCAAGACAAGGTGTTGGCTGAAGCCGTCTCGGAAGTTGAAAAGTTGTTCGCTAAGAACTAAAAAGGTTTTTGTCATATTTATACAAATGCACGAATTAGAATCACAATTTTGATAGACTTGGACGCCATATTTGGAGAGCGTTGTCATCACCAACCAGGGCTAAGAGCCACTCATCATGATAAGACCAATCAAAGTCATTGACACCATACATATGACCTTCATGGCTGAACAAAAGACTTTTTGAAGCAACATCAAACAACCGGACCAGCCGATCACGAGAGCTCGATCCCACAACATTCAGATGATGTGGATGCCATTTGAGTTGGGTGATGGAATCAGCATGATGTTGGCTCTTGTATAAAGGTGGATCCAGTTGCCCAAAGCGTCTTAAGTCATATACGGCAACGGCACCATCAGATGACCCCCCAGCGATGCAATGTGCAATTGACGGATTTGCGGACACCAGGTTGATTCCCAGGGTTTCGTATTGATGCGCTAGAACGATTTTTTTTTGACGAGTATCATAAATCGAAACTGTTCCACCTTCATCGGCAATCACAATTAACGAATGATGTTGAGGCATGAATTGAATGTCATTAATTCCAATATTCATATAGTTCGATTGCTTTTCACTGATTATGGATTTTTCTGAGGTGAAGCTAGTAATATCATAGAGATAGAGATTTCCATTAGCATCACCAGATATGAGCTCACCCTCTTTGGCCGCATTCCAATCGATCGCAAATATCTCCCCCTCAACGGCATTGGTGGGGATGAACAGCGCATGACTTCTGATTTCGCCCTCGGCTTGACGCATGGGAAGCTTCGTTCTTTCAAAAATAGATATCTGTCCAAGGTGGTTGGCACTTGCAATAACATCAGGGTTTTGAGGCATATATCGCGCCCGGTTCACGTCACCGAAGTGGTTGATATGATGAATCGTTTTGAAAGCTGAAGACTGTGAGAGCTTCATCTCATACTCTTGCTTGTCCGGGTTATAGACGATATTGTCGGCGGTTGGGTTTGCAGTAGGTAAAAATGCTTGTCCAAGGATCATCTGGTCTTGAGCTGCGTGATTTGTAAAAGTACCGTAAAGAAGACGTTGATAGGTACCCTCTGGAAGTGTTCTAACGTCAGGTAGAAACTCAATAGTAAGTGATGGCCACACAAGACCCACAGTGGAGCAATAATCATACAAATATGGTGCATTCTTCTTCCAAGTTCGATAGCGCACCTCTGTATTCAAATCAACCGATGTGTCTTCATCCTCAACAGTATCCACATATATTGGGGACGCTGGTGGGATTTTTTCAATCTCCGTAGTCATTTGTCTCGTAAGGTTGTTGGTATTAATTTTCGAACGCGCAACGCGTTTGATCCGCTAATAACGAAGGTGAGAGACTTACGAATTCAAAAGCTGCACTCAGAAAATACGGCTAGTTCAAACAACAGCTCTGGATTTGATAGTTCAGTCGAACACAATATATCTGGTTGCAATCAAATGCATGTAATTAAAACTCTCGATTTCTTCAAATGTTACGCGCACACTTAACCACTTTTAGGTAGTGTTCACTTTGCGATCGCTGCGATGGAGGATATCAAATTGAATTCCCTGAAGTTGGGCACTCAAGAATAGTAAGTTCACGATCCAAGAACGGTTTGTTTTTCAATACTAACTTCAGCTGGAACAACTTTTATCAGAAAGAGATCGAAAACTTCGAGAATAATGAGGAAGATACTGGTGAATGCTGGTTTGATGACTCTGACGCTGAGAACAAGATGATCCAGTATATTATCGACCAGTTAAATGGTGGGGATCTAAATTTTAAAGACAGCGATATAACAGTATTGGACTTGGGTACTGGCAACGGACACTTTTTGTTTCAACTCAATAGTGATCTCGAAGAGGAGTACGAGGGCTCTCAAAAATTTCACTTTACTGGAATCGATTACTCACCTGATTCGGTCGCCTTTTGTCAAAAGATTGCTGAAACCAGGGATTTACAAGGTTTCGAGTTCAAGCAAGTTGATTTATTAAAACCCGATCAGTCATTTCTCAGTAATAAGTTCAATTTGTTGGTCGATAAGGGCACCTTAGATGCCATTGCACTTAATCAAGAGCCTCTAGTGGAATTTGATGGTAGAACAGGCATGGAAGTTTACGCGGAACAAATTGTGCAAATGATGAACGCTGACTCTAAACTTTTGATCACCAGTTGCAACTTTACCGAGTCCGAGTTGATTAAAGTGATAACTCAGAAGACCAACTTGAGGGTATGGGGAAAAATCGATTATCCCAGTTTCGAGTTTGGCGGCGTGAAAGGTGCTACAATTTGTAGTGTAGTATTCAGTCTTTCCTGACTAATTAATGCTAATAATTTGTAATATACGGTAGTTTCACGAGCTCTTTGACAGCATCAAGTCCACCACCATGTCACGAGTCTTTTCGTCTTTGAATTTGAGCATATACTGGACAGGCTTTCCATCCGAATTCACCAGATTAAAGCGCACGAATTTTCCTGGTACTATGCTGGCCGAATACCCCTTAATAAATTCAGTTTGTGGGGTGATACGGTAATTCAAAATCACTTTATGCACACCGACCAGCCGCATGACCATCCGTTTTGACAGTTTGTCTTTCGCTTCATTGATATGAAGAGCACCCTCGCCTCTCTCCTTCCAACCGGAATCGATATGAGTGATGTCAAGTTCATAAAGTTTTGAATTGATCTTAAGCAATTGATTTTCGTTTTCCTCGCCCGTTTTAACCTCAACTGGTGCTAAGTCCACTTGCTTAAATTGGGGTTTGGGTTGCCGCAGTTCGTCATTGCTTGACTCATTTGCTAGTGACTCCAGGTCGTCTAAAAATGATTTCTTCTTCAACAGCTCTTGAAATGCATTGCCAAACCGAGAGTTAGCCCCAAACAGAGATCCGGCATTGGTGGTTTTAGTAGCTGCCGTCTTAGCTGCAGCGACAGGATTAGAAGTAGATTTTGAGGATTCTGATGAGGTAGGCTCGTTAGAAGTCTCGGGTTTGTCGTCCACTAGAGCTACCTCTGCCTTCATTAAGTCAAATGACAGTGCACCAAATGCGGGCGACCCGAATGAGGAAGCGCCAAAGTTTTTGGACCCAAAGGAAGGAGTGCCAAACGACGGAGCACCAAATTTGGTCGCAAGAGCCGCTTTCAGCGTAGCGCTCTTAGTATTCGTGCCCTTGTCAACAGTAGCCGACAGTATCGAAGCGTTATCATTTGAGACAAGATCCAGTAATTTCTTCTCTAGTTTTTGAATCTCCTTTGTAAGAGTTTCAATGACTTCTTCGGTACCCTCCGCGTCGGTAGTAGCATTTGACTTGGCAGTTTGAGACGTTTCGGTGTTGTCAGATTCATTGCGACTCTCGGACAGTTTAGACTCGGAGGAGGTCACAGAACCACTGCATGAACCGTTGGTGCCCATCTTCAAAGATTTCACTCGCTGCTTGAGGTCGTTGATCTCGTGCTTGATCTTAGCAACTTGATCTTCAGAAGCTTCCGCACTGACAGAGGAGGTGTCGGCGCCATCGTCGCCCCCATCAGAGGACTTCATGAGTGGTCTCTTTCTTGGTTCTTCTGGAATTGCATCTTCGCCCTTTCTCTTGGTGGTGCTTGCCATTGTCTTTAGTACAGTTGTGAACGAGTTTGTAAGATTTCTGTCGCACGTCCGAATTTAGATGTGCAAGATGAGGGGTGAGATGCGGCGAACTCTGTTGACACCAAAAAATATCTAGGGAAATATCGTACATTTAATGGGGTGAAAACTTATACCGGTGATATATGACTAGCTAATTAAATAATGGATTGCATGATAGCTACCCTCGAATGCAATATTACTTGTAAATGAATAAGTATTACTACATTTCGCGCTTGTAAATCATAATTAGGCGCTGCAAGCAGAGATTGGTTAGTAGCGTCTCAAGTAGACTCATCAGTATTTCATTGTCAGGTAGTTGGCATATTTGTCTCGCACGGAGCGAGTGTCTTGTCGGGGCGGAAGTGCGGTTTCACGAGACTCTCTGGCGAACTCTTTCGAACGAGGTGCTCTTGATTGAGATGTGAATGATCGCAGCAGATACAGCTGGTTGAAACCTCGTGTAGGTTGGTGTCGCCGCTGATTTGCTGCTGCTGATGCAAACAAACCTTTAGCAGCCTGCCCGCGGCCACCAAGCCCCCCTCCAAGACGTCGCGGCAACCAATTGCGCTGGGTGTGACCTCGCTCAAAGTCAATCAATGCAGTTCGAGATCCTAAACGTATACCAGTACGCAGGAGTTCCAGCACACAAGCGGCGGCGTCAGTATCTCGCTCGAAGACGATGAATCCGTAACCGCGACTGCTGTTATCAGCTCGATTTCGGATAATTTTCACTGACTCGATGACACCGTAGTTGGTTAAGGCCTTGGACAAGTCGAGCTCTGTGATCAGGTAGTCGAGCCTCAGGACAAACACGGTGCGATGGGGATCACTAATGTCGACGTCGGCATGACTGTACGAGTGCCACTCATCCAACTGTCGCTTATATGACTGTTGTTGTTGTAGCCGGCGTTTCTGCCCCAAAGCAATTTGCTGTTGATGAGCTGATAGCGTGGGGGTGCTGGTTGTGGTTGTGGCTTTAAGGTCGTCAAGGTGCGCTTGATAGCGATGCTTCAACGACAGAACCGGGGCGACCGCCCTCGATCGCCTCAGCTTTGAGGGGTAGTCGGCTGGTGGCACATATAGAAGTGGGGGTTTGGGGGCAAAGAGCTGCTGAATGCTTTGAGGAAATCGCTCAGTCATATATCTGGTTTCGCGCCGCCGCCCACTCCCACTAAGATAAAGTGCGATGATGATGCCGGCGGCGAATGAGGCGGTAGAGCGGTACAATGAACAGCTAGATTGGCAAACGCTTGAGCCGATTACCCGTGAGCAGTTGAGCCACTACACCGGTAGTGATGGTGGCAACATTTACGTCGCCATTCGCGGGCTTGTTTACGACGTGCTGGAGAACCGCGACAAATACGGGCCCGAAAAGCCCTACCATGTGTTTGTTGGCAAGGACCTGACCAGGCTACTTGGCCTCAATAAGTTGCGACTCGGAAACGGTGCCGCCCGCTATGACGCTTGTGGACGCTCCGCCGACCCCGGCTACCCCGAGCATAGCACGTTCTACACTGACGACTTTGGCGAAAAGGAACACAATGCCGTCAACAAGTGGGAAGAGTATTTTCGCAAACGTTATCCCATTGTAAAAGTGCTCGTTGATGCTACCAGTAATGACAGATAGCAGACGTGTGGTTGTCACGACGCGGGACGCCTGCAGCCAGGTGAAATGGAGGCGCGGCCGAGGTTAAGCGAAAGCGTGGCCATGGGCGGTAGCCTCGTTGTTCTTTTCTTCTTAGTAGATGTTTACTTATGTTTGCCTAATTTAAATCGACTTGTTACCGTCTAAGCGTGGTTGTCAACTTCGACTTACCCCTGGTGGATACGGGCCAGCCCCGTGACGATGTAGCAACCCCCTCCCCCAGCCTTCGACGCGATGCGTCAAGTTACTTTTTTATCCCCACGTACCCTTCTCACGCGCGCATTCTTAGCAACCACGGGCCCGGGACGCGAGGACAAAGTTAGACATTTTCATCAACCCACGCTCCGCCGACACCGTACGCTACCAAACCAACATGGACGCGGCAATGGCGCTGACCCGTACCGGGAAGATGCGCAACCAGTTTGACGAATATGGTGCCCCAGTGGTGAACGCAGGCGACTCTCGGAAAGGGCTGATCACGTCTCAGCTGGGCATCAACCGCTTCTTTCGCCGAGGGAAAGGGGTCGTTGACGGCGAGTTCAACGAAGACATGGGCGCCGATTTGGGCGATTTGGAGATCGGCAACTTGGCCAACCACCACGTTTCGATGGAAGACATTACTCATATGCGCGATCGAGGCCCATACCAAAGCACTAAGGGTCTGCGAACTCTCGAGGACCTGACGCCAATCATTCCTACTATTGGTCCATCAGGGGTGATTACTCCAGTTAACCCCAACCCAAATAAAATGTCCAACATTCAATACCGGAAACAAATGAACCTGCAAATGAAAATGGCGTACGCTAACAGTGCTCGTGCCATGAGTCTTGCCAACCAACCCAACAATAATGCAAGCTCGAACGATCCTCGCACTATGAGTTTCAATTCTTACGGCAACCCTCGTACCATGCTGTTGATGAGCGGCGGGGCGCCTCCTGGGGGGCCACGAACGATGTCTTTGAACAATCGACCCGGTGCTCCCGGTTTCAATTCTCCTTATGGATCCCGAGCAAACTCGATGCAAAATGGGCCACGCACCATGCTGATGAACGGCCCTAATCAGGGAGGCATGCCTGGCCGCGGGTTCAATTCGCATCCATTAAGTCCTATGAATCCACAATCAGGGTTCAACAATCAGGGTATGATGAACCAGGGCATGATGAACCAGGGCATGAACCAGAATATGCTGCCAAACCAAGGTATGATGCAAAACCAAGGTATGATGCAAAATCAGGGTATGATGCAAAATCAGGGTATGAACCAAGGTATGATGCAAAATCAAGGTATGATGCAAAATCAGGGAATGCAAAATCATGGAATGATGCAAAACCAAGGTATAATGCCAAACCAAGGTATGATGCCAAACCAAGGTATGATGCAAAATCAGGGAATGATGCAAAATCAGGGAATGATGCAAAATCACGGAATGATGCAAAACCAAGGTATGATGCAAAATCAGGGAATGATGCCAACCCAAGGTACGATGTCAAATCAAGGTACGATGTCAAATCAAGGAATGATGCCAAACCAGGGTATGAATCAGAATATGCAGCCAAACGTGAATCAAGGCACTGTGGGACAGGATTCGGGGAATACTTCGAGCTCAACTACAAACATGGAACAAAATAATCAAAACTTCCAAGGGATAAAACAAATGGATGACAACAATTTGTTCCCACAATTTTCTGGCCTGTCTAATGCATCCACATCTTTAGGACAACCTCAAGCTGATTTTTCAAAACCCTCCTTCCCTGCAAAAGCTTCACAGGATCTGCTAGGTCACATCGATGAAGACGATGAGGAGGAATTGGATAGAAACAAAAAAGCCTTACCTGCTATCCCTGATAATCGAAACCTGGGACCTACTCCTGCTGAGAAAGCTTCCGTTGATGAAGGTGTTGATTTGAATGAGGAGTATCCAGACGAGCCCTCTTCTGATAGTGAGCCCGAGCAAGAAGCGAACAAAACTTATACGGACCCGTCAAGTCAACAAACGCTGCTAAAACCCACGAACTCAATGAAGTTGAAAAAGCTTAATTTGTTTGGTAATCAAAATGGATTGCCATCTGCTCCTCCTACGGCATTATCAAAAGCAGAGCCTGACAATTATAGTGATACGCTGCTGCTTCAATTTCAACAGCCCACCTATGATGACGGCTCTGATTATGAAGATCTGGAGGAGCCTTCCCTGCCTTCATTCAACGCTGTTCCAGAAGATTCCTACAACATGCGGTACTCAACTTACGATGACTATAATGCTGATGATAATAGTGACAAGTTCCGCAATTTAGGTGCCACCGCGATTGATGGTCTGGCGGACACCACCAAAGAAGTCTTCGTGACAGCCTCGGATCTTGTCAGTTCACCTCAAAAGGCCTCTGGAACGTGCCCTCGCAAAAAACTTGCTAAAGTTACTGAAGACGCAAACGATGACACCGAAGACGAGAAATCGCATTACAACTTTATTCGTTCATCTCCCACCAGAGCAGCAAATGCCTCAGCAACGCAGGACTTGGATGTACAGCGTCAGCTCCTGAGCTCACTGGGCCAGTTAAAAAAGCTGGTGGTGGCAAACACAGCATTTTCAAATTTTCGGTCAGCTTCCCAACTGGACTCTGCATTTGAGGGGGATGACCAGTCCAATCAATATGATGGCGTCGGAAATGGCTATGACTATCGCAAAGAACTGGTCCTGAGTCTGTCATATGCTCCACTGAATAGCGATCTGGTTCAAAAAGTACCCACGGACGCGTACCGCTTTGTATCTCAACAATCTTTGCAAAAGGGTACAACGTCTGATCAATTGCAGAAGTCTGTTGTTGAGGATATTCCAGAGCATGATAACTCACTTCAGCGAGAGTCGACTCGTGAATCGATCCTGTATCAAGCCTCTTCTGGTCTGGCCGTGGGCTCACCATCAGAACTCAACAATCGAGCATCTTCAATGGATCAACGTCTACTGGCAGGGCCATTCGAGGGCTCTAGCCATAGAGATGCTTCCAGAATTGGGGGCGCAGAAGAAGTTGGATTGGGAGCAGCGGCATCTGTGACTAGCGATGTGCACGACGATGAAAAGCGTGGCTCTCGATCGTCAAAGAATTTTGGTTTTACGAAGTCAAAAAATTTCTTGAAGAGACTTTCTAAACTGAGCAGAAAATCCACGGGTCCCGATGATGATTCGGCTACTCGTCGTATACTGATGGCGTCTAAGCTGCCATATCTGACGCAACCACTGAGTCCTCAATTTGAGCGATCTTCTATTTCGTCTACTTTGCGTCAACATGACCAGCCTATGCCATCAGTGCCTTCGGTACCGATAGTCCCACACCGCGAAATTCATTTCAGCAAAGAGGAAATGGCCATCATGACGTGCAATAACGATTTACTCACTGAATTAGAGCTTGTGACCACTGAATTAGCGCTGTCGATAAAACGTGAACTTGCTATGGAAAGTGGAGTAAGTTCAACTCACCCTAACATCCAGGTTGATCAATCAAGGATAATCGCTGAATTGCAAGAGAAGCTCAACCAAGAGCGGCGTATGAGATTTTTGGCGGAGGAGCATGCAATGCTCTATGAGCATGGTCAACAACCTAGTGCTCTCAAATTGAGTTACGAAAAGCTGGAAATGTACCGTGAATTGTTGGTGAAGCAGGATTTAGTACAACAATTAGAGGATCGTGTGGCTGAGCTCGAGGAGTCCAAAGGGCATAACGATCAGCTGTTGCTTGACAAATACAACGAAATCTTGCAGGAAAATACTGATCTCAAGTTTCGAGTCATTCCTGAACTCGAGCGCAAGTTCAAGGATGCTGAACAAAGGAAAATCAACACTCTCACCAAGCAATTGCTGCTTGTTGGAAGCGGTCAGCATGATGTTGGGGACGAGATTGTTACTCTTAAAAAACAACGTGAGGAATTGCGCGAGGTTGTGACCAATTTGACTCAAAGCCACAAGCAAGAATTAAGGCAAGTGCAAGAACGGAATCGTCAATTGGAAGCGAAAATGGAAGAGTATAAACAAGTCAATCAGAAGTTGAGTGGTTTGAGTGACAGACAAGAGCGTCGTGGCCACGGGAAGCTGGGAAAGTTACCCGGTTTAGCGATCGTGCTGCCGAACCGGTTGTTCGATCGATCTTAGGATGTTGATTAAAGTTATGTGTACATAGGGCAAATTAATGGGTGAAGGTTATTCAATAACCTCAAGATCGATTTCAAATCTCTAGAAACGTTGAAAAATTCAATGCTTGTAATTGATGGTGAAGTTATCGGTGTTCAGCAAATCCAGAGAATATGGTGGTTGTTCGCCGACGAGCTCACTGCATTCCTTACAGAGTAGTAATCGGAATCCGTCAAGACGCTTCTCAACCTCGGCAGGTCGGGTAGCACAGCAAATACAAAACGAGATGGGAATCATTGACGATGGATTCTGATGGCCGCATTCTCGGTATATATTTGTGCACTGAGTCAGTTGTCAACCCGACTCCCCATGTAACGAAATTGATTTCATTTAGTGTGCGAGAAATAGTTTTGCGTTGACGAACCTATGCTTTGAAAACGAACGCAAATCAAGCGAGCATTTCACGTAAGCCTATTGCATATGAGGGCTGAGCTCAAGTCGGCGCCAATGCCTGAACATACCTGCTGAAGTTCGCCCTACCCCTTGCTCATTGTAACTTGTGGTGCCTGCGTTGTGTCAGTGCATGCAGTTTGGTTGCGGGGAAGCTTTTTCTCGAGAAGCTAATTGACAACCGGAAATTGGTGGTGACACTTCGTAACAAGAAAAACTGCCATGATCATGGCTTTCAGGGAAGAATGACCACTTAACTCGTCAAACAGCAGTAAGCTTTGTTTTATCAGTCGTGACGAGGTGGTCGGCTGGCAGCAATACAATATGTGAGCATCCTACTTCATGATGGTTATCATCTGTGTTATTAGCGATTTTTTTGCTTACCAGAGAATATAATGCGAAGAGAAGTGATTAAATAGCTGTCCCCTACATTCAATGACCACGACTCCAACAGATCCGAGCCTAAGAGCTTTGAGGAGCTGTTCTGTTTGGTGGAGTAGCAAACTAACTCAGCAATTGGAGACCATTTAGTCAACCAATCTATCATTGCTGTTTACTCATTGGTTTACGAACTTAGTTCAAACTTGCTCTAAATGTTGTAGGTTTGTGTCGAGCAAGAAATCTAGCCATCGCTTGCCCAATTATTTCCCCGTGGTTAGTTGTTTTCGAGAACAGCTTTAACGCTTTGATATATTTATCGTGGCTGATTTTACCTTCATGAACCATAATCAATAGTAATGACCGAGAAAAGTCATCGGTAAATTCGGGATGTCCTTGCACGGTGAAAATCATTTTGCTGGAATGGTACATTCCTTGATTCGAGCAGAGAGTTGTGGAGCCAATTATTTGTATTTCTGGATCATCCGGCAGCTGGACAACATCCTGGTGAAATTCTGTCATTGAAATTGTAGAAGGTAAAGACTCGAATATCGATGGATCCAACTCTTCGTTGCGTTTGAAGTTGGGTCGACCGAGCTCCCATCCGAGAGGGTTACGTATTGACTTCAAACCCATCATTCTTCCAATGATTTGATGGCCAAAGCAGATTCCAATCAAAGGAATCTTACCACAATAGGGATTAATGAACTGCACCAATGCTTCGATCCATTCGTCATCACCAAAAGAATCACTTCGTGACCCAGTCAAAACTATGGCATCAATGTCTTGACGACTATCAAGATGTGCATAGACAGCGTCATATTGTTTGTCACAAATGACATACTCGCTTATGTCCCCTAAGTAGTTGGCTTGTTCGAGGAGACGACGAGTTTGAGTACCAAAATTTCCCCAGCCCTCCAAATCGGGGATTTGTGTATCGCAAACTAAAATCACAAGCATCTTCCTACTTTCATCAATATGAAGCGTTTCACCCCTATAAATGAGCGCGCCCAGTATTTTGTCGACAGTGGAGGTAGTCGAACATGTCCAATTTCCTTATCTACAAATCGCGTTATCAACTTTGACCGTTAGCACGAACAGCCACAAAAAGGCATGTGAATAGTCATCTTAAGACAACTACCCATGATAATCCATGTTTAAAGAACCAGGGCAGCGAATAGCGATAAATGCACAGACTGTAGACGATATATAATTGAGTTTCGTGCGTGAGTGTCATTGTCACTAATCGCGGCAATCCGGTCGTCAGACACGGAAGTGATAAACCCTTTTCGGTGCCGCGCTAGCGGAGAGCGTTTCCCGATCGACAAAAACAGTGGCCAGCACTCTAGACGTAGGCCACAACTATCTAATAGGGCTACCGAACATTTGGGGAACTTTATAAACGGGCACTTTGGTTGATATCCACCATAGAATTTTTTTAATCGCTTTTTAAATTGTAAATCCCCGCTTGCCGCCACTACTTGAAAGTGCGAAAAACCTTCAATCAAATTCTTTTGTCCTAATCGAAAACCAAAGAGGGGCTTGTTAGTACTGTTTCGAACCAAATTCCTGGAGACTCTGACTGAAAACTGTGCAAACAAACTTTCTTAACAAATTACTGGGAGCTATGAGTGTGTCAAACAACACCATTCTGAATCTTAGCGCTGGGCTCAAAAGTGTCCATCTCTCAAAGGATGATAACCCCAACCTCAATTTGTTGCAGCAACAAATCCAGCTGGAGGCCACCGGAGGGCAACAACTGCGAATTACCAGGTTCTTTCTCAATCAACCTACCGAGGGTTACACCCTATTCTCGCATCGCTCAGCTCCCAACGGATTCAAAGTCGCGATAATATTGAGTGAGTTGGGATTGCAATTCAATACTATTTTCCTTGATTTTAATCACGGTGAGCAGCGGGCACCAGAATTTGTTACGATCAACCCAAATGCTCGGGTGCCGGCTCTTATTGACCATTATAATGATAACACCGCTATCTGGGAGTCCGGAGCAATTATCTTGTACCTTGTTCAAAAATATTTGAAAGAGAATGGCGAATGCCCTCTTTGGAGCAGTAACCTCAATGAGCAAACTCAAATTTCTCTGTGGTTGTTTTTCCAAACTCTGGGACATGCGCCTATGATTGGCCAAGCACTTCATTTCCGCTACTTCCACTCTTGTAGTGTGCCGCTGGCGGTGGAGCGGTACACCGACGAAGTACGTAGGGTGTATGGCGTGATTGAAATGGCTCTTGCGGAACGCCGAGAAGCCTTAATCATGGAAATGGATGTGGAAAATGCTGCAGCATACCTGGCGGGGACAACGCCGTTAAGCCAAAGCAGGTACTTTGACTATCCCGTGTGGCTTGTGGGCGATCTGGCAACTGTTGCCGATTTGTCGTTCGTCCCATGGAACAACGTCGTTGATCGGATTGGGATAAATCTTAAGACTGAGTTCCCAGAGGTCTACAAATGGACGAAGCACATGATGCGTCGGCCTGCAGTTGTTAGGGCTTTACGTGGAGATTAATGAGAGAGCTTATCGGGTATTAATAGAACAGGAAATTTTTGTATTGAAAGCGTAGCTTAATTTACAGCACTCGCACATCGTAGACATGGCCAAGACGCGAATACTTGAACGCCGCACACGAAGCTCATCGCGCTTGACCACGAAATGTCGATATTTGACCCATCCTTGGAAACTAAGGGGATAACAGGGATCAAAGCATTGAAGAAGAAATTCCCTGGAAACACACCTATCTATGTGGTCTTCAATCTTGTCAGCCCGCTATTGCCTAGCAAAGATTATACCCCAAGAATCATAGCTGTTCCTCACGCTATCGCCAAACTTGAAGACCGATCTATATTGTTAATAACCAAGGACCCCAGCACACCCTATGCCCATCTAAATGATCGAGGGCAACCTACAGAAGATGTTTTCAACGCCATTTATTCTTTCAAACGTCTTCGCAGTGAAGCCAAAAGACATAGCAACTTGGTGAAGCTATTTAAAGAGTACGACATCGTGGTTGCTGATTTCCGGATCCACAAATTTCTTCCTCTGGTGCTAGGTGAAGTTTTCTACGTCAAAAACAAGAAAATTCCTTTCAAGATTCAAATGGCCCGGCCCCTGCCAACGGCTGCTCTTACAAAGGATAAAACCAACAAGTTCAAAGATCTGCGATGTGAACCGAAGTATGTTCGACACCAGATCAAGCTTATCGCCGAGAACACGTACTTCATACCACCCGCCCAAGGCAATTGTATGGTGGTGAAAGCAGGCCACTCGAACATGCCAGCTGATCACATTATAGCCAACATTCGGGCAATTATCGACTATTTGACCAATCAAAAGTTTCGTCCTGTTGGTGGGCTTGCCGAAGCTAATAGCATTGAAAGTATTTTTGTAAAAACATCGGATAGCGTCAGTATTCCCGTTTTTGTCAAGGAGAAGGTGGATGACGCTGATCAACAAGACGATAGCGATTTTGATTTCTAGGCATTCAGCAATGACCCGCGTGATCCTTTGTTTACACTTTTGACAATGACAATTGCGGTAACCTGGGGAACATTAAATTCTTGTAAACAGATAATATTCAACTTTGATAGTATTTTCGCAAAATTTCTCAGATTTCAAAATTAAAGATACATGTGATGCAAAACGAGGCTTATTATTTTCCTTGCTTCGAACCATACCCATGCCTTAATTTCTGCATCCTTATGGTTGTATGTATTCCACATCTCACATGACCTCGGTAACAGTATGAGACAGTAGCGAAAGACCAAGAGATATAAAGACAATCTTTGAATGTTTCACAAAAGCTTCCACTTCGCGTTCTGTCCAGTCAAATCTTAAACTCTGATCGCTAATCGATGCACCAACGATTTTTTTAGGAAATGTACCGAATATGCGCGTAGGTCATGTATTTCCTCATCAAGAATTGCGCTTTCGAACGCGGTAGATGAAATAGAGTGTAATGGTAATTAAATAAGACTCTCCTTAGAAGCACGCCTTTCACGAATCACCCGATGTGAAATCTTTCGAATATTATGAAGCATGATGAAAGAGATTGATCAGGTTTGCAATGAAAGCAATGGTAGTTCGCGCTTGCGTGCGTTAGGCTGACATCATCTGAAATTCATCTGCGGCTAAGATGTTCTTGACCAATAAAGGTCGAATAAACAAGATAGTCTTTCGAGTCACAGGATTATCCTAAGAATTGGTCGGTGTCGTTTTTATGAAGTCTCTCTCAGTGTCATCTCTAGGCCCCATCTAATAGCGTATTGTGATTTTTGATGATCGAAAGAGGCGTACATGCTAGTCAAGGCTCAATTCAAAACGCAGCTAAGCCGATAACTTCACAGGCAACTCTCTCTACTCCTTCAATTATTCTCGCTTGTTAATCCTACGGTACCGTTATCCTTTAGTATTGCCAATTTTGGGGAATTTCCCGATCGTTTCTGATATCCCATCGTCTTGATACCCTGCGGTGAGTGCGTATCGTTCGTTAAACTCATAAGTCGCCCTCAAACTATACGCCCAAAAGGAAAAACAAACGCCTGCCATTTCCCTGACTTCGAAGTTCCATACCCCACCTACCACCATGGAATCTCCCAGGAAACGGAACCGCATGCTGTTACTGTGTAACTATTGCAAGCGCCGCAAAGTCAAATGTGATCGGGGTCGACCGTGCTCACTGTGTATCAAATACAACGTGGCTCCCCTTTGCGCTTACACGGACCCAACATGGACAGATCCCGTTCTACTGCTCCCCATCCAGACAGGCGAGTTCAATGTGCAAAGATTCCAAACGTTTTCGGATGAACCACCAGCGACCCTGGAGACAACTAAACAGAATGAACCACTACGGCAACAACCTTCACAACAGCGACAGCCCTCAAATGCGAAATCCTTACCACCCCCTGCACAACATGATATACCTCAGCCGGGACCAGCACTACAGACACTGCCACCACATCAGAGCACTATACCCCCAAACCCTTCTCAGCAACCTCTGCACTCAAGAGAGTCACAGACTAATATAATCAACGGCGGACCCCAGCAACCTCCACAACATTTGATGCCACCGCCAATACCTAGCCTGCAAGTACCAACTTCCGTATTTCCTGCTAATGGTCCTTCGATACCTCCAAATCCGACAATGCCACCAATGCAACCTTATGGGACCACAACAGGATATGAAAACGGTGGCCAAGCGGAGGTATTACTGGAGTTGATACAACTAAGGTCAAAAATCAGCGAGATAGAGGCAACACTTGGGTCAGGCCAGCGATCTTCCGAATTTTCGCCAACATCACAGCGCAGTCATGGCCAGGGAAGCTCTCCTAACCAAACTAACCAGCAAATCAACCACTATGCTACACCTGTTGTTAATGGTGGGGAGAGCCATCCTTACCAAGATATGCAACTGCTACAAGCTCCGATGGCGCCTCCATTCAATGGCAAGTCTGTGAATGCACCAACGAGTTTTCCACCAAGCTTCAACGTTCAGTCCAATGTAAAGCATCTTCCACCACCACCTCCGTTGCACCCAGGGGCGACACCACCGGACCATATCGCATTGAAGACATCCCAACCAGGTGGACCATGGGATGCACATAACTCCTCAAACCAGTATATCGAGCATTCATTCCCTCCTGGGGCAATGATGGATCTTCCCCATTATCATCCTGATGCCAACCCTGAATTCATAGGAGTAAATCCTTGCTCCCCATTGGATGTGCTCAACATCCACCAAGGAGTCGATCCCATTTGGCGTATGGGATCCCGCATAATTAATTATCAGATTTACACCTGGGTTGGAATGGTTCGATCAGACTCCTGCTTAAACATGGTCACTCTGTATATTAAAGATTGTGTTGATGCCAGCAAAAACCCCATTCAGGGCATCCCCATGCGATCAGAACAAGAAATCCAGGCATTTACAGAACTTTACACCAATAAGGTTGAGCGTCCAGATAATGAACTCAGGGAGTTGAAGCGACAAGTAAATAAGCACACTCTTCTGCTTGGACTCACAGTGTATGAAGGCGTGATTGACCCAAAGTTGCAACTTGCCGAAAAAATCAGCATGCTTTTACCGAATCGAAAGGCTATATGGATGTATATTCGTCGGTTTTTTGATAGGGTTTACCCTTACATGCCTTTCATCGATGAATGGCAACTCTATGAGGATGTTGAGCGTATCATAGGACCGCAAAGTATGGATAGCGATGCGCCTGTGTCCGTAGCTGTGAAGCAATGGTCAGATTTTGCGTCCATTGGAATCTTCCTCATTTTACTTCGTGCAACGTATATTCTGTTGTTTTCCAATCAGATCAAAGAAAATGAAACAATGCTTAATCAATTGAATGACCCGGTGATGGAACTGCTTACAGAAGACACAGATGTGTCTTATTTGATGAACAATCCTGTGCCTATTGAGGTATCTGACATGGCTCAATTGTGCTTCGAACAATTCGATAGAATTAATGTTGATTGTGTGGAAGTAGTCCAACTAGGAATTCTTATTCGATTTCTTCAGTTGTACAGTCCCGATTTATTGATGGAAAATGGCAATAGCCAGATGGTTATGGACGCTACTTTAATTCGAATGGCAATTCTGGTTGGCTTGAATCGAGAGCCCACAAATAGTACAGAAACACGAAGTGACTTGAGAAAAGCTCATTTGGCGAGGAAACTATGGTTTGTGCTTATTGGTATGGATATGGAGTTATCGATTCAGCTTGGGGTGCCTCGCAATGTGTTCGTTGATCAATACGATGTTAGAATGCCTTTCTACACTGCGGGAGCTGGCAATAGTCGCCTCGAGTGGCTTGAGAAGGATATCGCCAATCCATATAATCAGCTTCAGAAAATCTATCAAGATTTTGTGAGGTTTCACGAGGAAGTTACGAATATGCGATAACTGCCAAAACAATCAAAGGTGTTAGCTGATTTGTCCCGCCTTGAACATGAGTTAATCAGCTTCTATGGAGACGTGAATGAATTCTTGAAACCATTTGACAAATCCAAGTTTGTGTTCCCTTGTTACAAGGTGCTTTTTTGTCGAACATCCCTCATAGCCAGAATCAGTTTGTGCAAGGTCATGTTTTTCGTTATGAATATCAATGAGAAGCATGGGTTTTACGATCACATGTACTTCTATCAAATGAAGATGCTTGCCATCTTTTGCTATCATTTTATTCCACAAATTCACGTACTTCTTTTTGGGAGTGAGGAATGTTTTGGTGAAAAGGCTGATCTGTTTATTCTCGGGACTTTGGTGTACGTTTGTCATCTGATCACAAATATGACTTTCTCCATTGTTACGAGAGCATCAAATCAATTGTGGCAACTAAAACAAGATCAACGATTTGCGGAAAAAATGAAACTTGATCGTGCTTTCGCGGTTCAGGTAGACCTGCTACATCGTTTATGTCGTGCCGTCACGAAAATTGTACGATTCTTTATTGCCACAATGCTGCGAGTATCTCAACGGTATTACGCTGCATGGAAATTCTCCAAGAGTCATTCTCACATTTTGAAGATCTGTCGTAGCGACGATTTTCATGCATATTGTAAATCTAACGGTCCTGAGCGATCGAATTTACACTACAATGCAGACCAGGTCAAGGAATTGACCTTGATATGTGAAAATGCCCTTGATTATTTGGTGCAGAAAAAGCATCCTGTGAATCTTGCCGATGAATTGGAACCAGACAATATTCAAGAAAAACCGTCTAATTCCACACCACATAGTATGGGCGCTGGCTCGTCGCAATTTGACCAATCTGACTTGGAAGAGCTTAACCTTCAAAATGATGCTTCCATTGATCAAATGTGGTTGCAAATGCTTCAGATCAAGCAAGACGGCCTTTATGGAGTCAGTCTTGACGTTCCTGAACCTGGTGATCTTCCATACGCTGACAACCTAAGTGGACCTTTCGGGTTAGTGTGAACTAACAAATTAATTTTAATAGCATATGTAACAATACCATTTAGGAATTCAATTGCTTGTTTTTCAGACCTCATTGTCTCACATAACTAGGGTTTAGGGTATCAATTCGCACTATCCGGGTAACCTAAATTTCGAGACTGCATACTAGCAATTCGCTATAAATATTTCAGACTCATCGCGTTTCATTTATACAATATTCAACTCTTGGAAATGTAAGTAATCAGGATGATGACAAAAAGCTGTGCACCAGTCAGAGTACTCATTACATGATCGACCATAGTTATACCCAAATTGTTGACTGATACTAACCATACAGAACATACCAACAGCCTTTACCAACGAGTGCCTCGGGTGCTTTACACTTCATCACTTTGTAAGCCAAATCTCAGCGTCAACATTGCATTTCAATTTGAAAAATTCAATCGACGAGGGTGGCTAATGAAGTGTCATGTAAAGTGACGTCGATGGCATTTTAGATCCAAAACTCGCTGAAATATTGTAGCTCTTTCCCCAGTTTCAAAGCGAAAGCGAGTTCTTAGACTACGTCAAATGCTCTGTCATTATTTATCAGACGATGTGTCATTATGGAGACCAGTCGATTGGTTTGCCTCCAGCATTCGCCATGTAAAAGGTAAAATTTTTCACACAACTCGAAGAGGAATAATCGCCTAACCGTTATGATTGGTCTTCGGGTTCGTGGGAATAACTTCTTGTCGCTAACTCCTTAACGTGATTCAAAGTACATGTATCACCAATTACTCCCAACTAGTCTTACGCCACCTCCTTGATTACTCCTAGACAGGAAAAATCAGATCTACGATATTGCCCCATCGTTGCCCCTGAAGTTCTTTTTTTATTGTAGGACCGTTCCGATTAGGTCCACGCGTTGCTTTTTCCTTTTTTTTTTTTCAAAGGTTCGTTACCAAGTCCAATATCGTTATTTACTCAAATATTTGGTGAATGGTAAAAGGGGGATTGGTCTCCTCCAATCAGCGACATGTGGGCTTCGCCAGCAGCATGTAAGTGTGCTTTCCTTACAGAAAGCGGGCGTCATTAAGGCTCAGCTAGGATACCTTAACGCATCATCGCCCAGTACCCAAATGTGATGCACAGCCTTAAATAATAACCGCTCAGTGCGGAAAGCGAGCGCCGCCGTATAGGGCGAAAAACACGGTGTTTGCAGGTTACAGATTTGTAAATAACAATCAGAGGAGGGCGTACACGCATGCAATCAATTTACTCGCGCATTCAACCCCTTGTAGATTTTGAGGCGCGCGCATTGTAGGCGTAATACTCCAACGCGTTGTCAACTGGAGAATTACTTAAAACCCGTCGATTTGTTCCTCGATCTTCTCAGCTATCGCTCACCCTAGTCCATCCTTTCGATTCCTTACACATGTCCGTCGACCACCAAGCTCTTGAGTTGTTTTTGCAACAACCAGTCAATAGAGACATGGTTCACAAACTCGTCGTGGCTACCCTCCAAATTTTACCTTGCAAGAACACTAAATCGGTACAACCCGACGGCCAACCGTTGCCCCTGTTGATGACCTTTTTGACCCGTTTGGTGAAATATACCAACATCTACACCGGTACCTTAATGACGACTCTTGTGTATTTGCAGCGACTCAAAGCTCGTCTTCCAGCCAATGCACAGGGTTTACCGTGCACTCGTCATCGCATCTTACTCCTGTGCATCATTGTGGCCTCGAAGTTTCATAACGATTCCCTGCCCAAAAACTGTCACTGGGCTCACTACACCGACGGCCTTTTCTCCTCTGCCGACGTTAACTTGATGGAACGTCAGCTCTACTGTTTATTAAACTGGGACTTGCGCGTGTCGTCAGAACAATTGATTGTGGAACTCGAGCTGTTCTTAGCTCCAATCCGCGTGCACTTATCAGTCGCTCAAGACGATTGTTACGACTTGCTGTCGCCCCTGCTGGTACTGCTGCTGCGGTCGCCTTCACCCATGTCCCTGCCGACTGGCATTTACAGACATGGTCTGGTGTCTCTGGTACTGCTGATCGAGGTGGATGTCGATCCCCTCATTGAAATAACAGCATTGAAGGAGGAGCATCAACTTCAGCAGTTGTTGAACAGCTTGAAAACTAGCTACAATGACTAGACTCTTAGCATCTATATTTTATTTCTTGGTTAGCGTTTATTATGGGATGGGATTTTGAAATGTACATTAGATTTCAGCAACGGAAGGTCTAGACTCGCAGAATGCATTGGCACCTGCATATTTCATAATAGCCCGGAACTGCGGGTGAAGCAGAATTTGAATTACATCACCAAAACAAAACGATTACACTGCTCGACTAACGATACTGGGCGCTACCTTCACCGTTACAACTCGAGCCACATTGTCGTTTCTTTTTTCTCGACAATTTCTTCTGTGTTTGGAATAGCTCAACCAAACACATGTGCATCCTCGATGCAACAAAACTGAACAATCAACAATGGGCGCCTGAGTGAAAACTGGTGACTACGCCCACTCGCTTACCGCTGTTCTCGCACTTGGATATTGCTCTTGCGATACTAATGGTGCTACTAGGAATGATTCCGACTCGGCTTGTCGCGCTCACGTGCACCCCCACTCCTTTTTTCTACTGGTGATCAAGTTGTCAGGTACACTCCACCATGGCCGGTCGAATGCTACTATCTCGTCGGTTCCTTCATGGGCTGAGGGTGGTTTATAAAGATGAGAAACTGAAGCAAATGCTAAAGAAGTTGGGAATGCAGCTTCAGAAGGGCCAAATCAACCATGACGAAGACCAAGGTCACGCTCGCGAGATAGAGGAACCTTCAAGTCGACTGAAACCAGTGGCAACTATACGCCAACCCCCGCTGCATCATCAGAATATCCTTTCATATTACTACGACATCATCTCCCATATGTCCGAAGATGACCTTATCATACAACAGAATTGCGATCAAGGTAGACAACTCTTCTCCGTGCCATCCGATCATTTCCTTGACCGCAAATCTATCATTGCCAATCTTCCTGACGAAATAAACTTGCAAGACTCAAAACAAATGGAACAAGTCGACGAGATTTACAAAAAACTCTCAGAGTTGGACAATGATAAACTGGTTCATTTAAAGTACTACAAGCGTTATTTGAATGACTATGACGATCCGGTGCAAACACTTATACAGGGGTTCAACGGCATAGATAAAAAGTTCAAACTTTTACGTCGAATGGAAATCGATTCGTTGAGTCTTGCTCCAGGTGCTTATTTGTATCTTGAAAACTTATTCAATCTTCCCTACAATGTTGTTGGTTTTGATCGCCTGTTTCTGGGTCTTCCACTTCGTAAGGAGCCCATCGAAAAATGCTTACCCCAAGAGTTCGTTGAAGACCTTCCATGGTTCAGTACCAAAGTTTCTTTGCATAAGAGAGATCTTGATTTTATTGACCCAGAACATTCCGTTTTGGTCGACCCAAAAAAGATTACAAAGCACTATCGGAACAAAATGGACGGCTATCGAAAACACGTGGATATGCCACCGAATCTGATTGTAATTCCCGATATTACTAGATATCATCAGCTTCCTCAAAACCCTGACATATCCGTGCGCATTGAAAATGAGATATTGTTGATGCGCAAGATGCTAGTAAACGAGATATCTGGTGTGCTTAAGGCTGGCTCTCCACTGACACGCCATGTTGAATTTCTGTTTAAGGACCTCAAAACAAATCAATGGAAACTCTGTGAATCGCGCCTGCGCAATACAGATTCCATGTATGAGTACCGGAATGTCGAAAAAGAGTTTAATCTCGTGCCCAACTTTGCCAATATCATGCGATCCGTAAAGCATCGTCGACAATTGAAGGCCCACTTAGTCAAATTGTTTTTGATAAATGTCGAAGACCAAGTTGACATCTTGACCAGAATAAAGTACTTGGATGATAAAGCTATTGAAAAGTTCTTGCAAAAGTTGGTTCAGAACATCAATAATGTCATCAAATACAAGTTGATGCATCACTTTAAGCCTATCAAAATACCTTGTGACATAGACGCTTTGATGTTTGAACCCTATCAAAATAGCAACCCACACTTCAAGCGCCTCCACTGGTTGAATCGCTGGAAGCTTGATCGGGAGTTCCGTCCAGTGCGCCGAGTAGGTGTGAAATGCAATTGGGGAAATTTCGAAAATTACGTTGAATAACTTTGGCTAGCCCATACTCCATATTACGAATAGCGCCAGCGCAATTTTAACGATTTAAATCTATTTATAATTTATAACATACATGGTCCGTTCAAATTCACTTTGATGGTAGCGCGCGTGCGCATAAGTCCATCCAAAAACTTTTCACCACCACCACGGTTCCGAGATGGCATACAAGAAGGTTGGACCTCCTCCTAAAAGTTTACCACCGTTGCCTCGGTTGAAACTTCGTAAGCCAACCGTTGCGAAGACCACGAACCAATGTTACGTACTTATGCTGAATTTGTTGAATTGTTGGGCGTCTAACGGAGAAGGTTCGTCCCTGTGCAAGGCTTTGGAAAATGATTTGAAGTCTTGTATGGAAACCTTCAAGCCCCAACCGGAGAGATTATCGTCGATCAACTATCACGCTCAACGGTTGTACCCTAAGTTGAGAGGTAAGGTTAACGATTAATGAGCTAAAGCATCCTGTACATACAAAAATATTACGCATGATTAATCTTAAACACTATGAGTATTTATTGCCACTGGACACTAAACTATTTACTTCAACACCTTACCATCGGCAATTTCTCTCTTTTCACCGTTGACAATGACGGGTTGGTCCCAAGCGAACATGTTGTCGATGAAGGCCTTGTCTTCTTCCTTCGAAGGGTCCAAGGGGGAGTACGAGTAAGATTCCCAGTCAGGAGCAACGTCAAAAGCGGGGGCGTAGTCCTTACCTCTGACCAAGAAGGCACCGGTGATACCGTTGTTGTTGTTTTCACCGTAGACAACCATGCAACCGAACATGTACTTAGTCGAAGCCGACAAACGGTTGAAGAAACCGCCAACCAAGTTGTTCGACATGAAGGTCAAAGTCAACTCGTCGTTGTACTTGTAGTCAACCTTCCACAACGACCATTCTTCAGGGTTCCATTGGTTCTTCCAGAACCAGGGGATGGCCACTTCTCTGGTTTCCTCGTTGGAGTAGGTTCTCTTCCATTCGTCCAAGGGAGCAGAAGCCTTACCCAAAGCTTCAAGAGGGTGCTTAGGCTTCTTGGGAGCTTCTTCAGCAGCGGGAGCGGCTTCCTTAGGAGCAGCCTTAGGAGCAGCGGCAGCCTTGGGGGCAGCTTCCTTCTTTTCCTTCTTAGGGGGTTGGTAGGCCAACGGTTGGGCAGGGATTTCAAACTTGTCCATCTTACCACCGAAAATGGGGTGGGCAGTGACAGTCTTGAACCATCTGTGGAAGTTGGGGTGCGACTTCACGAAAGGTTGAGCCAACACGGTGGCCAAGAAAGGAGCGAAGCAGAAGGCCATCGAGATGTCACCGAAGGTAATACGTTCAGTGGCAAGGAAGGTGTGGGTAGTTAAACGAGCTTCGAGAACATCGGCAATCTTGTTCAACTTGGCCAACTTTTCGTCCACAAGCTTCTTGTTGTAAGGCGCCTTGCCAGTGATCATGAACACGGCGGGGAAACCGGAGTACACAACATCGTCGTTAGCAAGGGAGAACACGCGGGTCACTTGAGCAGCTTCCTTAGCGTTCTTACCCAACAAGCTGGAAACGTCTTGAGAGATCAAAGACACAAAGTATTGGTAGATAGCGTGGAGTTCAGTCAACTTGTAGCCCTTCTCACCGATGAAAGCGGGAGTCAAACCCAAAGGGAACGACTTGGTGAAGAGAGGGTTCTGAAGGTCAGTGCTGACTTCAATGTCCAACTCGAAGTATTGGGCAAGAGCCACAAGGAATTGGGACTTGGGCGATTGTTCAAGGATGAACAAGGTAGGCTTGGACATGATGATGATTTAGAATGAAAATTTCCTGCGACCAAATTTTACCTACGAAAACGCAGTGAAAAATTTTACGCGAGATGAGCACAATGATATGATGTTATCTGTAGTAGTGCCTTCATCGGTATCTACAGGACAAGCATTGAGGAGTTATATGATGCTACGGATTTTGGCAATTTTCATTCCAGTCCCCTGATATCGATGTTTTCCTGGGACCTTCGAATTTTGATTCACATTTGTCTGCATATAAGACGGCACTCACGTGGGCTCACAATTGCACATTTACGTGTTTTACTCTAACATCGTTCACAGAGACTCAAAATATCTAAACCAGGAAGGTTACTTAGATTTGGCTCACATTATAGTTCCACAAAGCCTTTCTATTCATTGTCTCTGGTTTTCTGGTTCAACGATATATGGGAGTTTTGTCCAACCAAATGCCAAGTTTAGGCCGAGGAAGCTCTCCTTCCTCACGATGTACTCTGCTACCTAAAAATCGCTCGATCTGCTTGAGAACCTCTACATCCGGTATTAAAACCGATCAAACAAGAAATGCAACGAGTTCTAATCGAAACTTTAAAAGATTAAGGAACTTTTTGGATTATTGCTCCTTCAATGTCACAGTAAAACACAATTGTTGACAATACTTCAACATGGCTTGTCTTAGATAACCATTGCGCTCTTAAAAGTCCACACGTCCTACTGCGCCTTCCCTAGTTATTATATGCAAACTGCACCTTGAGGCTAACACGCCTAATTCTAAGAGTCATAGCCCTCTACGATACCCGGTTACCGTGGCGTCTTACGAACCACAGTAGCCATTGATGTTTCTACTATCGATGTTGTTCGCCTTGGGGATCGCTGTGGCTGCATTTGTGCAGACTCAGCCGTGCTTCCCTCGAGGTGAACAGCAGATACTAGACAAATTTGTCATCAATGTGGCCATTGACGATGACCTCCAAAGAATGAAGTTCCTCATCAATACCAGGGCAAATCCTTATACCAACCCCGGCTTGTTGCGTCCCGATGGACTGTTGTTCACTGATGTGGATTATCAAACCAATACCTACACGACTTTATTTATCGAGGTAGACTTTATGGGAAAAACCTTCTTCAATAAGACCGAACGATTTTGTGATTTGTTGGCAGTGAAAAATACTACCGATGTCACAACTGACCCAAGACTACCAGGGTATATACCTCATATTGAGCTTCCTGTACCGGCTTCTAATGCATCAATTCTGGCAAATTCCAAGCGACTGGCGTTTCGGGATGAATCAGAGCGGGACGCACAATTGCCACCGCTGTCACCACCGCCACCAGCTACATATGGTTTGGGTGACAAATTTCCTACAAACTTATTAGACCGCAACGTGTCACTTCCGGATTATTTCCACAATATCACTGGTGATATTGTGCAATGTCCTGTATATCCTGGAGATTCAATATTCTTTTATTACGACATTGATATTGGTGAGCTGCGTCACAAGTTGGGGTCATACCAGGTCAAATTTTACGTCATTGCTCCTAATTTTCCCAATAATGGCATAATTGGATGCCTGCGAATTTATGTGACACCCATTCAACCCAAAGCAATCAGTGACCTAATATTATATGGTACCATCGCATTACTCGTGATCACTGGATTGGTCAATATCTTCACAATCGTGAACTCGAGCTATCAAGAGTCACTGAATCCTTTCTTATATCGTGCATCCACCATTTGTAATCTGAGACTACTCAAGCAGTTGGATGCTGACAGCACAAGAATAATCGTGTACCTTCAGTTTGCTTTGTTTTTGGGAGGATTGGATCTAAGATATCCAGGATTTTTTCAACCTTTCATTTCGCAGATTCGCTGGTGTGCTTTAATAGATGCCAGACTATACCACCTGCGTCACAATACTCACGGTCATGGCGGTGAGATTGTTCCAACGAATCGTGAACTCAAATCCGATAACGTATACATCACTTACAACGCGGGGGGTTTGGGCTCGCTCACGTCCTTTCTGTGGGGGTTGCTGTCATTTGATATTTGGCCTAATTTCATGATAATTCTTGCTATTTGGGTAGCAATCACGGTGGTTGTCGAGGAGTCATTTTTGGGCCTTAAGTATTTGATTGACAAAACTTTTCACAGGTTTCACCCCAAACTGTTACTGGTGCTACATGATGTGGAGCAGGGCTATCATTTCACTTTGAAAAAGAATTTATACTTTTTGGTGGGACAGTTCTTCCATTCCGTATTGGCTTTGTTTGGTGTTCCATTTCTAACCCTCACCACCTATTTGTTCTATCTTTGGGGTCAGAGTAATCGACCACACAACTTCTTGTTGCCCAGTATGGACCAAATTTACGAGCAGGCGTTTGCTAGCAATGGATCGTACAATCTTTTGAATCCAATGCTCTGCAGTGAATTGCCACGTTATCCCAATGGTACACTATTGCCAGATGTTGATATTGGATCATGCAGAAGTGATTCCAGACGCCATTCAAACAACACATCGCGAAACTCTTCTCACAATGGAACGGAGGTCATTATAATATTAGCTTCGATTCTTTTTGTGGCATGGATCATGACTACTTGTTGGTTTATATTTCGCTACTTAATCACTGTCAAGCGTTGGCGACTAGTCATAAATGATCGCATGCAAAGGCTCTATATGCTGTTAAGACTGATCTTGCTTTGGGCATTCTACTATCATCATTATCGTCCGGACACAGTTTACTTTGTTGCGATTGAAATTGGACTTGTCGTCATCAAGCTGTGCATCATTGGAGCTGTCCAAAATAATGGTAAGATACAGGTGATTGTGCTCGTTGTCTTGGAGGTAATTGATTTATGCGCATTGTTTGCAATCCGTCCCTACTACGCACCGATAATGTGGTACTCCACCAGGTGGATGTTACCTGTAGCGCGGTTTTTGGTGACCGTGTTGAATATAGCTTTCATCAAGGAATTGGATATCAGCGAAGCAAATCGGACTTGTGTGGCTTATGCTCAACTTTTGATTCACATGGTTGTTGCAATTTGCTTCATTTTAAATCTCATGTGGTGTCTTGGTACTACAATTGTGTCCATCATTGAATCTCGAAAGTTAGATGATGATGAAGTTGTGAGCTTCAAGGAGGGTGATTTACTGAAAGAGTACGTTTATCAGCCAGTTGTCGAGAGCAACATAAAATTGAAATCGGCAGCAGAGTCTTCGATTGGGAGACCATCAGCACGACTGTCACGACCACTGTCAGCATATGCCCATTGGCGTAGAGTAAGCAAACTTTCGAGTGAGCTTTCAGCTATGGCCGAATCTCTGACGACAGAGATTGAAGACGACGAAGTTGACTTGAATGACGAATCTTATTTTCGAGGTACTAAAAGTTGGCCACAAGTTGTGGAAATACGCAAAAGCACGCTGCCTCTGGAAGACACTCTTAACGAACATTTATCGTTTGCCAAACTTCAACGGTTTTCCAATATGCGTAAGCAATCTCAAGATTACAGGATACGTGAGGGTGACCGCGTTTACGAGAAATACCTGGTTGACTCTATTATAGATTTCGAAGTTCAAGCACTCTGGGATGCTCGATTTGAAGCTAACGAGAACTGCAGCAAACCCACAAACCCACAAACCATGTTGAAACGGGCAGGTTCCCTAATTCATCGACGCCAAAAGACTCATGCCTCTAATGTCAAAGGATTTCAGGTGCTGCGGCCCCGTCCTTTGGTCATAAAAACCTTAGATTTGGTGCGCGAGGAGTCTCAACTGTAGTTATTATACAAAGTATTATCTAATTATCGGTATATATTCTAACATCTACTTGAGTCTTTTAGTGGCGGACTCTGTTCCATCATTCATGCGTTTCTTCGTAATGTTGCGGATAAGCTTGGCATCATCAATGCTGCTGAGAGGATCCCCTTGAAGAATAAGGGAATTTGCAGGGTTTGAAGCTGCAACAAGGGCACGCTTCTCTCCAATTTTAACAATTTCGGCCATTTGTTTGCGAGTGATAGCGATTTCAGGATTCTCCACGACATTTTCGTAATCTGAAAGACGACTCGCAATTATGTTCGAGAAATTTTCTGCCATTTTTTTGGTGACTCGCTTCAGCTCAACTAATTGGTAACATTTGTGATAAATTCTTTTAACCATGGCGATATCGACGTTTTCAATTTGCGCTGCAATCGAGAGCACTTGAACAAGCAAAATTAATTCAATCTCAACTTCACCTGTGGCAAAACAATCGTAGCTTTCGTGACAAATACCCTGATTGTCCTCATCATCATCGTCCTCATCAGCAATTAAAGATAAGGCTTCTTTGATGACTTCAAAATCGACATGGTCTTTGAATTGATCGTATACTTTAGTGAATGGAACTTCTCCAAAATCATACTGGGAGCCATGAACTTGAACGTATCCATAGCGTCTTAACAACTCAGAGTTAGAGTGCTCGGCGTATGTGTTGAAAATCTGCTCCCCCACCTCAATATCTTTAGTAGCTTTCATTACGAGAGTTCCCTCATTGTACTCTAAATGGGCATTGTGGAATTCAGTATCCGCATTTAAAGTATCAGCTAGCGGAACTAATGATTTGTAGTATCCATCAGCTTGAATCTCTGGCATCGAATCCAGCTCTAGAGATTCATCATCAGCATCAGGACGCTCAACATCAAATGAGTATGACATGATAGTAGTTGCAACGCGATGAAACAATTCAGAGTCGACTTCGAATCCGAGATTCCATTCTTTCACCAAATGCTTGACGTCTTTATACATCTTTTCACTAGACGCACGGTCCACCCTTTCATTCACGAGAGATGGTAACAATAACTCCAATTCCTCAGGTTCCCAAAATATGAGCTGATTTAATTTTACCTCGTTCTCGGTAAATGGAAGTACTTGAAGATAATCCCACCATGATGACTTCTCCTTCACAACCAGTAATTCATATAAAAGAACAATTATAAGTGCTGGCCATTGCCCCAAGTTCAACAACTTCTCAAGAATATCAGGTTTGTCAATCACCAATTGTGATGTGGCCACATTCAATATCATCGGCCGGGGAATGGTGAAAAGCGTCTCACCCGATGCTATAGGTTTAATAGCGACCACTCCTCGACCCATGTGCTGCTCTGAGAGATTTTCAATCTCAATATTTGGACTAACATCAATCGTCGAGGACCTGAGCCAGTCCTTGAACCTCTCTGTTCGAGCGTCCATTATGATGAGATGACGCATCTGACGCGCTCACAACTCCGATGCCCTCCCACCGGGTGAGGCAGGATTCAAGTTAGGCACAATACGTATAAGCACACACGTACATCGCCAGAGTTTTACAGAACAAATATTGCACTTATTGTTTCAAATGTTCCCAATATGAGATTACAGAGTGGCAAATGAAAACACACTTTTGCGAAGTTACTTGTTTGTTCCATATGAGAGCCGACATTATACAATCTTAAGATGCCGTCAAAATCACACTCACAATTACATTGTCCATATTTCAGGATAAATTTCATGTGAGCACTAGGTGGTTTTCAAACCTAATGAATTGATTTTTCTCTTGATTTTGACCTTAAATCCACTAAAGGACATAGAGCGCGGAAAATTGATCGAAGGAAACAGAGTAATACGATACATGCTCCATGATTATGCGAAAGTTTTTAATTGCTAGATGGAAGTATTTCTGTTGATCAAAGATCGCGTAGATTTCTCGTGTAAACTTTACTAGGATATTGGGGAGCCCATGGCTGAGTGTCAGTTGCCCGTATGTACAGATCATCCGACACCGCCACAGCCAACACATCCCCAGCAATAAATATCTTCGCTACCGATACAGCTCTATTGTTTTTGGTCGAAAATTGTGGGTATATGCGCGTTCGCTTTCGTTTCTGACAATTCCAAACACAAACAGTGCCATCTCCTCCCCCCGTGTATAGGGTTTCACTATCATCAGCAAAAACAAGAGCATTTATCAGGAAAACCTCATCCGTTTTGGTAGCGCGATCAATGACTCGATGACATTTGAACGTAAAATTGGCGAGAGGGTCTTGAAAATACTCGAGCAGTACTCTTCCATCAAGTGTTGCCAACGAATACCCCAAAGAGTTTGGTAAGCATCGAATGCTTCTAACTTGGTGAATAGTGCCCAATTCTTTGGTCTCTCGAGGTTGGGAAAGATCATATGAATTGTAAATTTGAATTCTGGCGCCAGCCAAACCTAAAACAACAACTTCATCAGTGGCGTCAGCACAAAATATTTTTGAACTAGTTCGAAGCTTATGAGTTTCGCCGGTACGAATGCTTGACGTAATGATATCTCCAGCAATTGTTGTAGCTAAGACACGTTGTTCATTTTTCATGTAACGAACAAAGTTAACCACCCCTTCACCAACGCACAAGACTTCATCAGCTTTGAAGTTTTCAGAATCCACTATACGAACAGACCCATCACTACAGCCCACTAAGCATCCCTGTGGACTTGTCGCGAGTGATACGGGGATGGATTGAAGTACTATCTCGACAGGTAGTGCGGTGGGCATACCAACATCGTAAACAAATAAACGATTATTGCGACAGGCCACGTATAGTTGAGTACCATCCAAAAGGAGATCCAAGACTGTATCAAGATCCAATGGTAATTCGTTGAACATGGTTTATCGTCATGTGTTTACACTCACGCGCTGGGGTAATTTTTAAACGCACGAGCTCCACATCAGTTTTATACACTTCGAATGGAAAATTAGAGTCCTTACCGTTGCTGCTAGAATCGAACATGAGCTTCAATATGAGTGTGCTCAACTCTGGGGGGCCTTGGCATGGTTCCACCAACTCGAAGTTTCTTCCATGTTAAAGTCGAAACTTCACCATCATCGAATCAATTTGGATATCGCTGACTGACGCAGAATTCATCACGAAGAGCTGGAAAGTATCTTTTGATAGCTCAAACGATGTGACACCCTCAACATCACACTCCATCTCTTCAGTTAATGTGCTAACTCTAATTATGTGAACACCAAGTATGTATATCTCGTCGTGTCCCTCGTGATGTGTGAGTATTTTACTCACAGCGATGGGTTCGTCTTTACGAGCGTAATAGTTGAGAAATGCTATCAATTCCACCATTTCACTATACCAGCATTGAGTATCGAAGAGTTGCCTGTTGTACTGTCGGTTTAGTTTCTGGTAGTACTTCAAGGAATGGAGGTTTGATACAAAGTTGCTGGATGTGTTTCTTTGTTTGGCTTTTGCAAACGTCAGTAGTCTATTAGTCTTGGGGCCATCCTTAGTGGTGAAATAACAAGCTCATCTATTGATGTCTAGGTTTAATTAGGAAGAACAAAAATTTCGTTTCACTGATGTTGACTTTAAAATGCCAAAAAGCAAATTTGGACGAGTTGGGAATCGAACCCAAGACCTTTCGCATGCTAAGCGAACGCTCTACCAACTGAGCTACACGCCCCAACTTTTGATTTGTGCACTTTACACAAATACAAAAGGTGATCCTGTCATTGCGGAAAAGTTAAGTTTTGCTTTTTAGTCTGCATGGTATTAAGCTAGATAGTTTTATAAACATCTAAAATACTCGAAGGCGTATTTAAGCTGCTAGATTTAATAATTTTTGTACAATTTTGGATAAAGACCTCTTACCGCAACATATCATTATAGTTATGAGACGGTAAAACACCTGCTAATTCACTTCGCACAATCTTGTTTGTTTTTTGTTTTCAAGATGGTGGAATACTTGAGTACCATCTAAGGTGGACACCTTCAATGTTTCTGCAGCTTAAATTCAATGCAAACATGTTGATATAAAAAAGAGAGGCGATATTTCGAGGCTAAATCATTCTGTTTTACCTCTATCGTTGTTAGCGCTTCATATATAGATGCATCGTGTTAAGTTTGACAACCTGTTGGAGATTCGATGGATTTGAATAGGCCATTTGTAATTTGCAGATCATTCTCGGGTCACTTCATTGCCAGCGTGGAGTGGCTCCGCACTTGACCGGCCTGTAAAGTCAAAATGTCACATTCGGCTCTCGTTGGCAAATTGCAGTTCGCCCCTATTGCAATAGGGGGATCCTGTCCACTTATCGCTAACTGATTGCAGTTATCAAGCCGAACGCAAGAGTCACAGGGAGCGGCAGTAACTTGAAGATGTTAGGGCAGATTCTCACATGCACTCTAGCAAAGTCCATAAAATGATCAAATACAAGGAATGCTGATATTGAAGTGTTACGTTTGCACCTTCATAGGTATTAGCCTCGCGGTGCAGTCTACTATCGCTTTGCATACGATATATCGCATTTGGCGAAATTAATAACAAAGGGGTAGGGGGGAAATGCGGCGCGACCTTTTTAACTCTCGATCAACCAACTTTTCCGCTAGCAATGGAGGACGACCCACACCAGTATCGCCATTCCCCTAGGCGAAATCCCGACCAATCCTCCGACAACTTTGCTGCTCCACAATATGCCGCAGGCAAGGTACACCTGTTTGTGCTGAACTATAGCGAGTATCTGGGGAAAATCGACACGGTTGACGACATGGCTATATCAGTGGTGGTTCCAAAGAACTTGCTGGACCAGGGCCTGATAGCAGGACTGGAAGTGTCACTGGTAGCAGGACCAGCTCCGTTGGACGTTCAGAGAGGCAATCATGATAGCAGTCGGGAGGCCGACTACAGTTATAGTACAAACTTGGGAGGAACAGTCCCACCCAGACTGCCCCGAAGACCTCGCTCAGAGATAAGTCAGGCTTACCTGAGCGACTTAGCCTATGAGTTGGACCGATTCCAAGGGTCGCAAGGTGCCCCTCCGGCTTCATCAACTCCACCATCCGTGGCTGGACAGACACGAACTAAAGGACACCGTCGTACCAACACGGACGACATGGATCGAGGCCCTCCCCCACCCAGTCACCGACGTACAATGACGGAGGATCTTGACAAAGTGATGGCAACTGCTCGTGCCGAGGTGGAAAGCGATACCCCTTCTCCTCGACGTGGGAAAGCGTTGCGCCTGCCTCAGAGACCGGCAAATGTTGTCAAAACTCATCCACAGGTGGTATCATCTTCAACTCACCCCCAATCGGTAAACCTTGGCCGACTGGCTACCGACACAGAAGCTACTTTGGAACACCGTCGGCAAACCAAGCACCGGTCAGTTCCCCTGACTGGATCTTTACCACCACGTCCTCTGGCGGAGCAAGTTGAAAGAGCACGGGATGAACTGCAACGATTTTCTAAAACTGACTCATTTGGCATTGAGGAGATTACCGATTTCAGTCTGAGCAACCGGGATGAGGATGACAATGCCCTGATTGATACTGGTGGGAATAAGGACGAGTTTGTTGCTCCGCCCATAATTCCCAGTGAAACCAGTGAGCGTATACAGCAAGTACTGTCTCAGACCCGTGTCAAGCCCGTAACCAGTAGAACCCCAGTTCCTCAACTGCGTGCCCCGCAACCTCCCGTGAATACTGCCGCTGCTGATGCTGATGATGACGATGAATACTACGACATTGGGGAGCCTGTATTCATTCACAACCCGAAGCCTCAGCGCAAGAGTACGCGGGGTAAGAAGTCCAAGAAAAAGAATGAGCTTAAACCATTCAGCTACACGACTCTTGTAAACCTCCTCGAAAGTGTCAATGGGACAATTATTGGAGAGGAGTTTGCCAAACTTAATTTACCTGTCAGGGAGAAACAACTTATCGAGAAAATTATTGATCTGTTACTGCGCTTAACTCTGGATATGGTCATCGATGAACAAAGATATGATGTGGGCATTAAGCGTTTGGAAAAGGCTTTGCGAGCTTTGGAAGGTTTCATGTAGTGTGTTTGGAATATATCAGAGCATAGCATTGAACAATTTGCACCTCAGTAGTACTATAGTATCCAACGTGGTCCCTGCACAATGACGTATTGTGGGGGAATATCGATGACCGCGCGTTTAAGATAAGAGCGCCCTCCCTCATCGAGAAAAGCTTTGCACCACTTCCGTGTATCCCCGGGCTAGATACATCACCCACATTAGCGTACGTTTTAACTCAATTGTCCTCACAACTCGAGGGGCATTGTGGAACCCTGCATTTTTCACAATTCTCCCGACAGTTGTCTTCGTTACAGCCCGCCCGGACCCTAAGTGGCAACCTCACGATGTAACCCTTTTTTTTTCAATGCAACAAGAAAACATGACCGTCACATCCTGCAATTCCTTTTTCTAAGCTCGAATTTATGTGGACCCACACAAGGTAGCAACGGAAATAAGCAATTGCTTCACTCCGTCACATTTCAGCCCCACGTTTCTGGGTTTGGTAAGCCAACTTGGGATGACGTACCATGAACATTGCATAAATAATCCTGCATATGGCCGCTCAAAAGCTAAAGCCTTGAGAAGGGTCGCGCAGGGTGCTACCACTAGCTCCCTCTTTCAACCACACGAAGAGTCGCGTGTGGTAATCCCACCTGGTTGCTCATGGAAGTCGAACCCAAACCTGACCTATGGATTCAGGTGCCTCTGACACCACCTTCTCCACAAGCAGAGGTACCGCTGCCATCAAAATCGCCTCAGCAACCCCAGCCGCCTTGTGACCCCGTGGAATATGAGCGTATCCGGGAGCTCCCGACGCCAGTGGTGAACAACGGGTCGTTCGCATTCACCGGTGAGCTCGTATTCAATAAACCAAGGGCAAACCCGCTGGGGTCCCTGCCACCACGGGTGATTCTGGATTATCGTCCTGCGTTGCTGCTAGACCGGCTGAACCTGGTGGGTTCGAAAAGAGTGTCATCGCAGCCCCCAGTAGCCGGTCTTGCCCGGGCGCTGTCGATGAAACTGCCTCTGCCACCTATCAAAGCACAGGAGCTAGAGACTCATTCATCACCCAATTACTTGGGGCGAGTATTTGTCGCGCCCAAGACGGGTACCGAGTATAACGTGACCCATCAGATAGGTCGGGGAAACTTTTCTACGGTTGTCAGTGCAGTTCTGGGATTAGGTAGAATGGTGGCTGTGAAAATTATTCGAATCCCTCCAATTCGCGACAAGATCACAAACTTTAAATCATTTCTTGTCAGAGAGCTTAATGTGCTTTCTCATTTGAACCATCCGTGTATTGTTCAATTGGTAGATTTTTCTACCAGCCTCAGCATTGACCCTCAAGATTTGGTGGACACGGCCATTTTTAAAGCCGATCTGCAGGTGGACCTCACTACGACAAATCAACAAATGAATCAAGCAGACTTTGACGCTATTGACAAGTGTCGGGACCAGCTTATTTTCTTGAACTATTGTCAAGGTGGGAACTTATATCAATTTATAATCGCCCACCCACCACCTTTAGCTCTGCCCGATGCTGATGTATATTGGAGAATTCTTCAGCGAATTGCGCATGAACTTATGGCTGCCGTAAGCTACATGCATTCTCACAATATCGTTCACCGCGACATCAAGCTCGAGAACGTCTTGCTTAATTATGAGATCGGCGACATGATCCACTTAGCAACGAGTTCTCATGGATTTGGTACAACTGCCTTAATAAACCTTACAGATTTTGGGTTATCCAAACGGTTGGGTTCTTCTAATGAATTGCTTCAGACGCGATGTGGACTGACTGACTACGTACCACCTGAAGTTTTGATGGGATTGAAGTATGACGGCCGCTTAACCGACCTGTGGTCTGTTGGTGTGGTTCTATACTCTTTACTAGAACGCCGTTTGCCGTTTGATGCGCCGCCCACGGAAGCGTTAGCGAAGGCTGGCGTGTCTCCATCAGTTATTCGTCGACGTCAAGCCAAAAATAACCCTAGTCATCGCATTGCTATGATTGATTGGCATTGGAATCATGTTACAGATATGGTTGAGGATGAGCAGTTGTCCAATGAGGTTCGTCGCATCATTGAGAGTTTGCAGAAAGCGGTGAACGTGTTATTGGTCAGGAAAGAAAAGCGGTGTCACGTATCTCAATTAGTTGACTTTTCAGTTATTCCGCAGGGGTTTATGAACTAGCATTTGTAATTTAATCATGATTAATGAATTTAGACAACGACGGATGGTTAGGTATTCGAGTAAGTGAGCAATTCAGCTTCATACATGCCGTCAGGGGAGTCCAGTGTTTTCAAGCAGAGAGTGAGTTCTTGTTTAGTACCACATATCGTGGATAAGTCATGCGTCGTAATCGCTTTATCGTTGAAAGATCTATATTCTCTCGTTTGGTACTCTTTTTATCATCAACATATCTTGTATAAACTCTAAACACAAGTATCTTAATGAAACAAGCACGGGTTTCATGAGCTGGACCTCAAAATGTATCAATATAATTTGTATCGTCTTCGTAATGGCAGTCGCACTACATTAGTGTTCGCGAAACGTTCCAAAATTTCCACCATCTACCGCACCGGCTGCGTGAACACATTTTTGGAACACTGGGTTGCACCATGACCGAGGTAGCCAATGGTCAGGCCTTGACCAACGGTCATTCCAATGGTAGCATGACTAGTGAGCCGCCCGATATCCCTCATATCACCAACAATATTGTGCTGTTGCATACCGTCCTCAAGTACTATACGACCGAGGCATACAATCAGCTAACAACCATCATTGAGACCTTAGCACTGACAAAGAATCTGGAAACAGACGTTGAACAAAAGTTAAGATTTTTGCAAAAGATCACCCTGATTAGGGAAGATTTCGTCAAGCTATATACTTTGGTGAAGTGGGCAGCCAACGCCAACGATGTTAGCATGTTGATCGATTTGCTCAACTGGTTCCGCATGCAAGACTTCCACTTTGAACAGTTGGCATTTCAAACGAACTCGCTAAACTCGTTTGGAGGGGCGAAGTTGCCCAATCTGGACATTGACACCGCTTTGGAAGTTCTCATACAAGGACGACCGCAGCTCCCACTGTACAACTACATTCCTACACCTCAAGTGACGCCGAAGAAGATTCTTCAGGTGCTTCGTGATCTCAACTTAGTGTTGACGACCAGAATGGCCCTTTTGGAAAATATTCCTCAAAGATTTCTCAATTCTTACGAAGTCCGTGATGGGCGGATATATTTCACCATAGCTAACGAATTCCAAGTTGCAGTAACGGTTGCTAATGACGAAATGTTGACCCTGGATGCCGATTACCATCAACTGCCATTCTACTTTGTCGATTTCAAGTTTTTATTTGGCCTTAACCCAGAAACACTGTTGATCACTCACCACGATAACAAAATAGTCACAAATCTTCCTCGCCTGCTGCAAGAGCGCCTCGAAAAAGTGGCGAATCAAGTATTATACCTGCTGGGTCTTCCTGGGTTGTACGATTTGTTGCACAAGTATCTGATCTCATTCAAATTGTACTTGATTGCGAAACAGCTACGGGAGCTTCTGATCAATCTGAAGTGGCGCGGTAACATCCAGTTCAACTACCAACACGGTAGCGCTCACATAATCATTAATTATTGGTGCAGTCAAACACTTAGTCGAAATTGGCGTCTGTTCATCGAATTGGGGGTTGATCGCAGTTACATGCTTAACTTTAGGTGGTTTAAGGATGGACAGTATATTGAAAACCACGGGATCCTGGGATTGTTTTTCAAGGAGCAGACTGAGGATAGCTCTGTGCCTTTAGCTATTACCAGGCTGGATCTGATGCTGCTGCTGATGGTTCAAATGGACTCCGCCGTTCCTGAGGATAACGAGGACCCTGGGGACATTTCTGTGGATTTAATTTTGAACACCATCGTCAATAAGCACAGTGAAATGTTGATGCTTCTGATTTATGATGCGTTGGTCGAACTTTTCTCAAGGTCATCATCAGAAGATACTCCAGTGCTGTGGGTTACGCCTCACCAAATTCGTCTTCAATTGCTGCCACACAAACTGACGATATTTGCTATCAATCCATTAACAGGCTGGTATTACTTTGTGGACCCCACACCAATGGAGGAAAATATTACGGTCAAAATTAATTCAACCCCAACATTGGTACCTTCTTCAAGGTTAAAATTTGTAAGTGAAGAAGTTATGGTAGCGAAAATTGTCGACCATCTTATTCAATTGCGACTTGAGCTGCATCGTGCTGAAGTGAACACAAAGTTGTTGACAACTGGGTGGATTTGCAATGAAATTATAAAGTTGAACGATTTTGAGCACACAAAGCTTCTCACGAGCGATGCCACAAGCACTAAGTCACGCACCATGACCCAATTTTACCGCCGAAAGAATTGGCCACTGCTGTGGTTCCTAATTAGTATGCTTACTGGCTTTCTGAGCAAAACCTACTGGTGGGTAGCTCGTATCAAGCTGATCAAAGGTGATTGGAAGCTACAATGGATTGAGAGGCTTCGATTCGACGAAGGTGCCAATGACACTGTGGATAATGGCGGACCGAGCGAGAAAATGGAATCCGAGGTGTCTGAAAACCACGGGAGTGTCAATAAAGGCGTCGAGCCTTATCACTTGACGTATAGATGGTTCAGCGACTTGTCTACCGCTTGTATAAATATGATTATTGATCATATGTTACTTGAAGAGTTACGCACGCGTCAAATACGTTATGTCACTGGAGCAAACACGGCTGAGTTGATGACTAAGTTGGGTATTTCCGAAAGTGCACTTCTGGAACAAGAATTGGAGCTTGGAAGTAACGATCGTCCCACCACATATGAACTGGTTGTGGTCATACACAATCTTGGTGATTTATTGCCAATTGAGGTATCGACGAACTGTTTGTTTTTGAAAGTTAAACTCGTTAGTGTTGGTGGAGTCACACTGATGAATTTGAAGTTGATGGGCTCGCTTAAGCTTAATATGAATTTTGCCCCCGGCAATGTGGATTCGCTTAATTTGCGCATCCGTGATTCCACATTTGAAATATTCGAGGACATCAATTTGACGAATCGAATTAACAATGAGACTCTGGCAAACCACCCATTGACGCCATTGTTAGAGCCAGTCTTCAACAGACTCAATAAACTCAACCAATTGATCAAAATCTTTCAACAGTTGGAAAAGAATGGGATGGAAGTCGTGGAGAATAAGTTGGATAAGATAATCGTCAAAACGGACCTGTCACTTGGGCAGAACATTCAAATCAGAATGCCGAATAATCCACTCGAAGCTGTAAAGTTTTTACCTGTTGATGGGAGCGAACGAAGCAGCCCTGAAATCACGCTCATCCTAGACTATCTCAACCTGTATATCCTGGCATCTGCAAGCCCCGATCTGATGTTGGGAGTGGTTCGCTATATCAAGGAGGTCACGCCTATTTTGCTACTGGTGCAACAAGTACGTCAAATGGTGCATAATGTTTCGGACACTCTCTTGGGACCCTCACGTGTGCCTCGACTCCTTTTCGACATCAAAATCTCCACACTTGACATTATTCTGTTTGTCTTTCAGATCAATCAGTGGATCGGACCGTCGACTAAGTCAAAATTGACCAAAGACAAAATAATCATTAATTTACTGTTCAAAACGAATAAGTTTGCCCGGTGCCCTACCAACTTGATCAAAATATCATTGAAGGACAACATCAACCCTGAAAATTTGAGATACAAGCGCTTATTTGAGCTTATATTTCGACTGATTAATGAGATGAAAGTTTCCCGTGAGGCACAGCCTATCATTAAGCTTAATTGTGATTTTTTGGTAAGCCCATCGGTTATTCAAGATATGATGTTGAAGATAGCTGAATGTTTTGTGGTGTATTTGCGAAGTGAAAACTCCAATCACTGATGGAATGTATTATAATTTCGAGAGAGTATATATAAAGAGTATATCGTGAGTCAATAAGAAGCAATCGATCTTTTCCACACACCATAGGTGACAGAGGAAACATTAGTACTACATGTGAGGTTTCCGTTGATTAAGCGAAATCAATTCTGGACTTGATGCGTGCGCGGGTCATCGTGAAGAAGGGATGTCAAACTACAACACAAAACCTCAGCATCTGCCACTCACATCCTCTTGGTGCGCGGATCATCTCGCGGACGCAATTTCGCGGTGAATGCCTCACCAAACCGCGGAACGAGTGGCGGACTTGAATGGAGTTTAACGGAAAGGCAGAGCAGGTGTGAATGCTCTACAGAGGCCAGCTGCTCGATTATCGAACGAGTAAACGGCGGAGCGTGTAATAAAGCTTTGTAGTTTACTTGCAATGAGCTGTACATATAATTTCCTACGTCGACATAGGTGACCAATCGGTACACCAATTAATGCTTGCAGGTCAAAATTCAAGCAGCCGGATGCATAGCGCATTACCGGTCCGAGCGCGATGCGCGCATTATGTTTTTCCGTTCGATGAAGAGGTGTACTCCTCGTCGCTAATCAAGCCCTTTCTTCTTGCTCTCTCAAGGTATTTCGCATCCTTCTTCGCTTGCCTTCTATCCATACGTCTATTTGACATCTCAACGAGTTTTTCTCCTCGGAAGAGAACGTAAAGCGGGAACGGCACGCCCGCCGCTAAACAAATCATGGCAAAAAGAAATGATCCCCAATCATAACCTAAACCTTTGTACATATCTTTTGCGAATAACGGGAATGCAAAGCCGAATAAAGAGCGAAAAACTGCAGCAGCCGCAATAGACAGTGCAGCATATCTGTTATTCATTTGGATCAAAAATTGTTGAACAGATAAGAACACAGCTTGAAGGAAAAACCCGAAAATGGCGGCGCCAATCATGGGCATAATCCAATGCACATGGTGAGCAGCTGAGAATCCATACCAGATTTGGCCCACGGGAACGCCAATGCCAGCTGCGATAAGACATGGCAAGCGGTACTCGGCTTTACCCACGCCACCGTTTTGAGTGGTCTTATGCGAGTATATTTTATTGACCGCCCATGTCCAAAATACCACTCCTATTATGAACCCAACCCCCATAGACAAGTATGCCAACCCCGAATTTGCGATACGCCAACCATAGGTGCCTTGGAACACGCCGGGGAACGTAACGATCATTAAGTACATGAGACCATACACGAGCAGCATGAACAACCCGAGCAACAACACTAAGATGTTCGTTGTCAAAAGGATAATCGGTCTCGTCAAATTGTCAACCCACTTTTCCCACTTGTACTGGCCTGTCACTTCCGACATTTCGTAGATGGTACGGTAGTGTTCGTTGCCAGTTTCTTTTCTAAGCTTTCTTGCTTTGTCACCCAAAATCTTGGGAGCATACGACTCCTTGAGAAAGAAAGCACCAACCACGGCTACGGCGAAGTTTAAAATGCATAATACCCAGAAAACCCACCGGTAGTCATCGGCGTAGTCAGTAATGAATGATGAAATCACGGGAGCAAGCACTGGTCCCAATGACGGCGCCAAAGAGTACACCCCGATGGCGACACTTCTTTCGGTATCGGCCCAGTAGTCGGCAAGACAACCGGCTCCGACGTTAAGTGGAGAGCACCCACCTAAGCCCCCGAGGAAGCGAAAGATGCAGAATGCTGCAGCGTTGGGAGCCCATGCGCAACCCATGTTAAATGCAAATGCGATCCAAATCGATACTTGGAGCACTGGCGCACGGCCAATTCGTGGTGATTCCGAAAGTGGGGCAATTAACAAGGGGCCCAACGCCCACGCAAGCACCATGAACGAAACGGAAAACGATTGGAGAAAGTCTGAGTCCAACCCCATGTGTGGGGCAATGCGGTGAATGGCGGGAGAGGGCATCGTTGATGACATTGGCGAGATAAACGTATACGCAGCGACAAAAAACGTCTGCAAACACTTTTGGAATTTCGACCAATTCCGCGGGTTTTTGGGATCATCGTCGCCGTCCCATGTGACAAGCTCGGGGTCGCAGTCGGCGAACTCCTCGCCATCCTCCGGCAATCTGTTTTCGTAGGTATTTTGGTAACGCTGCTCAATCTGCTTTTGGGCATCGTCAAGATCACCATCAGCGGGTAGATTGGCCACAGCGTTAGCGCGATCCTCCAAATTCGATAGTATTGTCTCTCTGGTCTTGGTACGCCGCATGTGGAGGCGGTTTTCGTCCTTTTCGCCATATATCTCGTTGACAGCGTACCTGGTCAGCGTCCTCAGTAGCAGTCGGGTAGCGCTCAATTGCAAACTGTCGTCAGGGCCAAAATCTTCCACTGTGTGGTGTGATGTTGACGGCGGCGAGATGTGTTTCTCGTCATCGCTGGTGAAAACCATCGTGGTACTCGAATAGTTGTGCAGATCACGAATTGCGACCAAATGCGCTCTTTATATTCCCTCAGGCTGATTATACCTGCACGTCAAGGAAGACGCCTAATCTTTCGGAGCAACGACGAGGCGAAGTCTGCAAAGATCGTTAAGCCATTGACAATGACATCAATGGTACTGAAGCCTGGTGTTCTTGCTTTCGGGTAATATCTGGTGAGGCTAAGGATCGTCCACCCCTTACTCTCATCGTAGTTCTTGTGCTCAAATGTTCCGCCGCATACCTAAACGGAAATACTTTCCGTACACGCTTACAGATTTTGAATGTATTTCTTTTACTTAGCGATAAAAGTCAGCAAACGATGCCGTGCTACCCCGGATTGAGCCTCATGTAAACAGATGGCGAGATACGCCGTGGCGGTTAGCTGTGTGGGCTAGCCGTGAGCTGGTGTTTGGTTGGCCGTGGCTCTCGAAATTGCACCCATGCGTTATTTTGTCAGACCTTACGACAGCTTTGTGGAGGGTTTGGTGGTCACATAATTGTCCGCTCAATGCTATGCGCGTCGGGCTGTTATTGCTGCGGCACAATCTGTGTCAGCAGTTTCTCGACGTTTTTGAACTGAGGAAGCGGAGGTGCGGCGGAGATTACGTCAAAATCCGCGCTAAGCCGCGTATGCCCGAATTGAGGGTTAGCGATCTCGGGGATATGTTCTCTAATTATACCAGGATGTGCGACATGTCTCCGGGCTATCTCCGGAAGGGCAGCAGGTTCCATGAGCACAGTACAACCGTTATTAGCTCGACACATCAGCTCGGCTGTGGCTAAAATTGCTTGGCGGGAACCTTTGGGGAGCTGACGGGTGGCGGTAATCGCCAGAACCACAACCGTTAGGTTCTGCATATTATAGTGCCTAAAACCCTCATACTCAACAATAAACTTCCAAAATAACTCACTTCGCTTTAACATACTTGTTAGTTTCGACGTGGTACAAATATGGTCATTATAAAATTTGCGAACAGCGGCAGTATCCAATGTTTTCAAGTAGGCAACGATAAGTACGGCTAAAGACTCAGTTGGGAACTTAGGATCCTTGATAGCCTCTTCAAGATTTGAGATTCCCGGAATAAGCGCTTGTGTAAGTTGAAAAATTGCCAGTTGTGGCCGTGGCGATGTAGTTGCTAGAGTATCTAACCATTGCCCGAGTAAGTCGTTTTTTTGACTGAGTTGGCACCATAAAATTCGCAAACGCGGACCTAAGTCGTCAACATCATCCCAAAGAGCAGTGGCAGACGCTCGTTCGAAAACCTTCTCTTGGGTCTCTTTGCTGGCCCCACTTTGGTTGAGAAATGCTATATATGATAGCCAGATTTTGGGCAGGAGGCCAAGCACGATGAGAGCTCGCTCATATACGGAAATGGCATCAGCGACGGCATCGTGTGATCGAGACCAAGCTATATAATCCCACCACCTGGATGCATCCACTGGCTTTAACGTGAACTTCTGATCAACTAATTTCTCTTCATACTCCCATTTGGCCACCACTTGAGACTGGGTCTTCTGATGTCTTTTATATGCAAAGTCATCAAACGCTTGATGACGCTCAACTAGAGTAAGACCATCAACCAGCTTGTGACCGAATCCCTCGGCATACGACTCAAGGGTAGTTTCATCGATAATATCGCTTAACTCATAACTCTTACCAATTTCGATAAACTGCGTGTAGAATCTGTTGTATTCGTACAAAGGAATGGCAATCAATTGTAAGTACAACTTCAACAAAACAGAGCGGTCCAACTTCTCAAATTCAAGGACGATATCCCATAAAGAGTCTGCGTTGAAATGATGCCCACAATAGTGTAGGGCTGAAGTGTAAGCCAGCCTAATGATGTCACGATCAGCATTCTCCGCTATAAGAAAGCGTATGTAATCACACCACAAACGCAACAGATTTGGAAAAGCTCCAGTGGCTTTTTCGTACGACGCCTTCTTCAATGGACTCAGCACTTGACTATCGATCTCCATAAGCCAGTATTCCTCCCAAAGCGGAAAAACTTCGACCACTTCACTGATACCAATCTTCTTGTCAGCAACACATTCTTTAATATCTTTGGCAGTGTGTGGTATACATTTCCCGAGAGTTAACTCGCCTGGAAGTATCATTGAACTACGCTATTCAAGCGCGCGTGGTGCGGCTTTAGTGGCCATTCGATGTCATCGATAAAGACTACTACGCCATATCGTCTACGCCGAACAAACCAAGTGCTAGCTAGACTTCGGAGCAATCATGTACGCTCCCTTGCTGATGGTGGCGCCAATATCCACATCCCAGTGTTGGCTCTGATCGATTACGAGCTGGTGGTAAACGAGACGACTGCTGAACTCAGAAGTAAGGACGTGATTTTCAGTGACAGCTTGGACAATACAGCTGATACTGATGGACGTGTGGGCTCTAAAAGCGTTCATGACATCAATTTTGACCATGAGAAACCTCTCCATCTCGTTGAAGCAAGCGATCTAGCCCCTCGATCGAAGCACGATCTTGCGACCCTTGTGGTGTTGACGATGCCTGTAGTGAAGCCGTTGGTAATCGAGAGAATTCTTTTGATACTAACTGGACAGGGACAATTTCGATGGGCATTTCTGCATACTCGTGTGACTAAAAGATATGTCTTTGTGAAGTTACCGTCTTTGGCCTCTACCAAAGCCTTTATCAGTATTGCTCGTTCTGTCTTTGATGTGAGCTTTTTGTCTGACGTATTTGGTGATGTTGAATCTGCTGAGGCTGGTCCTAATTTTGCACTGCTCGTATCTAATGTGACAAAGCTCCTTCAACAACCGAAAGGCCAAGAGGCACAATTGCCTTTGGATGCTGCAAAAGAATACACCATTGACAATTCGGAACTTATCGATGTACCAAGTCATATGAAATCTTCCATAATTGACGAAATTGTGGAATTTCGTCTCAAGGTTGTTCGTGATGAAGCGCGGCGACGAGCTCAGGAAGCAGAATTAGAGCAGAATAGAGCTAAACAAAAGCTCAAGGAAATGTATGAGCGTATCACTCTGGATGTGGATTCTACGGGTGTGGTGTCGATGGAATATGAAGCTTCACCTTCTAACGTGAGAGATGAACAGAACAATATGGACGATAATCAGTACTCTCAACATATCAAGGATGAAAAGAAGAAGCTAAACATTAAGCGTTATGCTGCGATGCTCACCGCTGTCAAGAATAAAGAGCATATAGAACGTTTAAATCTTGAGGAGCAATTGTTGAGATTAAGCCGATACGAAGAAGATATTAATGCTTCGAAGGACAGGTTCCTCGAGGAATTGTCGAAGATGGCCATGGGCGAACCTTCCTCCAAATGGCTGCTGCTTCCTGATATATTGAGCTATCATGGGGCTAATTACCCTTATTACCAAAAAAAGAGAGCGGAAAAGCGGGCTCGTGAACAAGCGTGGGATGAAGAAGACCGCAAAGACGAAGCCAATTCTTTGCAGGTGAAGCTTGAGGTTGATGAAACTCCAGAAACGAAGCGGCCCCACGTTTCAAAGTTTACTGATCGCGAAGTTATTTTCGACGAAAAATTGAGCGCAAAAATTGCTGAGCTCTCTGAAACGTATGTTGGATTAGTTGACGAAACCTTGATTGAAATTATCACGTCTAATTTAAAGAAAACTGGCACTCGAGGTAGCGCTAATTTAGTCAAAGAACTCAAGGAAGTCTTAGATGATGATGCCCAAATCTTAGTTGATGAATTGTTTGATTTCATTTTGAAACTGTGATCAAGATATCAGCTAGCTTCCCCGTTACGACTTCTATATCCAGTTGATCGGTTCTTACCATTGTACAATTTGGAGAGCTTGGAAGTCGGAAAGCAATATATTCATTGCTCTCGAAATCAATGGATCCATTACTCTCTGGAGAACTCCTATTAGTTTAGACTTATATGTAACGTGACACCAATTCCTCTGGCTTGCATCGCATCAAAGATGTTCGAGTATCTGGCATATGAGGCGCGTTCGTTTGGAGTTTTTGCAGTTTGTTTACATTTACGCAAATTTGTAGAAATATTGGTGTGAGTGTTGCACGTTCACCAAAAAACGATCAAAAATCAGTTGCTGGAATGATGAAGAAATTGACATGATACCTTACAACCACCACTTACCTCATTTGAGCATTCAGCTTCCGCTGTAGTCAAGTTAGCATAGATGTGTAATATTTGAACCTCCCCATCCGAATGACTGGAAAGTAAAACACCCAATGAAGAATTTTGTTTTTCTCTCACTTTGAATTCTTTGGTTTTACCACGGTGGACTGAAAAACACTTTCAAACTTTGCGCCAATTGAACCAACGCGTCTTGTTGCCCACCGACTTCCATGAACATTTCGTTCTCAACATGAGTTGACCACTTAATCCAGTGATAACATAAAACGTAGAATCCGAAGACATATCTCTATAAAGTAAGAAAAAGACCTTGATTTGAAGTGTTTGGGAACGCCGTGTTAAGCGAAGCCAGCTTCACGCGGTTTTTTCTCATCTCATCTTTTGTCTCCCCACCGCTAGCTGCCATCACCGTCTATGATGACCCAAGACACCCGGGGGCGATCGGACATACTGGGAGCCCATTCCGGCAGTATCACCCGCAAACGGTTCTCAGCAACCTTGGGAGACACCCCGACATCTAAACGGATGGTGGTTAAAATTCCGCTGCCAACGATGTCCCCGCGCCCCGAAGTCGACTACCGTCAATACATAAAAGAACGCGGTGTACTTCTGTTCATCTACCTGTACTTGCCCGATCCCCTTTCAAAGCAAGATTTACGTCGAGTCATCGGGAAGTTGGGGTATCCTTTGTCTAGCTTTCCACCACTCGACACCCTGCCTCTTCGCGAAATCATTGAGGCACTTTCGCTGCATTTAGTGCTCGACAAGGACTTGGATATCACCATTCAAAACCCGAGCCTATGGATGAGCTCCAAGCCGCGGTATACGGTGGATAGGTTCCTTGATGATTTACGAGTGGCAAAGAAGATAGTCGTGGTGACGGGAGCAGGTATTCTGACAAGTTTGGGGATTCCTGACTTCCGATCAATTCAAGGTATTTATAAGCAGGTTGAGCACTTAAAGCTTGAAGACCCGCAGGACGTGTTTGACATCAGAGTGTTCAATGAAGACCCGACACTATTTTACAACATCGCCTATAAGTTGTTACCGGCGGACGAGCATCAATTCCTGGTTTTACATTCCTTCATCAGGCTTTTGCAGGACAAGGGCAAACTTCTCCGGAATTATACCCAGAACATCGACGATCTCGAGGTACTGGCGGGTATTGACAAAGCAAAATTGATTCAGTGTCATGGTCTGTTTCATTGTGCAAGATGTATTTCATGTAAGGCAAGGTTTAAAGGGGAGAAAATCCATGAGCATATTCGAAAACAGCAAGTACCCAGATGCAACGCTTGCTGGGGTAAGCCACAGTTCAATCAAACTACCGACGTTTCGTATGGTGTGGTAAAACCCGACATCACTTTTTTTGGTGAGCTGTTGCCTAAGCGATTCTTCGAGAATTGCAAGACTGACTTACAAGAATGCGATTTATTCATTGCTATAGGTACGCTGCTAAAAGTGCTGCCCGTTCTGGATATGGTTTCCAAAACTTCACGAAAGGTTAAGCGCATTTTAATCAATCGCGATCCCATCGTGGATCGCAACTTTGATCTCACATTGACTGGTAATTGTGACGACGTGGCCACGTTCTTATGTCAGCATTTGGGCTCAGACTGGGACCTTCCTCACCCAAAATTTGATCCTACATTGCCTATCGTTGCAGACGACGTCGATGTTTTTGAAAACATTTACAACGTCCATCAGGAACCTGCCACTAGTGTCAATTCCTCCGTTTTGGTTGATGAACGAGCATAGAATGTATTAAAAACGGATCATATATACTTGCATTTCAATTAAGTTCATCAAGCCTTTTCAAGAGCTTAAACTCGGCGTCTGTCCAGTTATCGATAAGGCCCTGATAAAACAGAATCTGTTGATCACACATTCCAACCATAGCTTCTTTCACCTCATTCTTGTTGAAGCGATCCCAATTTGGGTATTCTTCGCAAACGATGTTGTTGGTGAGCTCGTTGACTAATTTGGTTTGAATATCGATCTCATGCTGCAACTGATTAATGCGACTTTGAACCTTGGCCATTTTGTTGTCAGTCAGCGCCAGACCAATCAGACCCAGGGCCAGCGTCGACAAGGTGTCACGAATAAGTTGAGCAGTGTTCCCTACGAGTCCTTGGCTTTGGTACCCTTGAGCACCGGATGCAGCTGACGTAGTGCCTCCCATAGCAATTAATTCAGCTTGAGCTTTGTTGTGGTAATCTTGCAATACTTGAAGATCAATGCGCTTATTATGTTGGAGATTGATCAAGTTAGTGAGACTCACAATGTACTTAGCGCAATTCTTGAGACTTACCAAAAACAGTTCGTCAAAATAAGCGTGCAAATTTTTCCACAGATCGGCAAAGTACTCTAGAGCCTCAGCGAAAACTTGGAAGTTATTCACCATGGCCAGATCGGCTGCAGCGGTGCCTGCACCATTACTGTCCAGAGATGCAGCAACTTGCGAGAGCTTGTTGATTTGCTTCGAGAATTGGCTATAGTCAAAACTCAAATCATTATGCTTTTTGTTGAGTTTGGTGAATAGACGGTTGAGCCGCACAAGGTTCTCATATAATCTCTTTAGTTTCTCGCTAATATCCAAAATCTCTTTGTTATTTTCCTGCTTGTACTTCGACGGCGTCATGAAATTCATAAATGTATCGGCTAACTCTTCATTCATTCGACCAAACCCCAGTTGTTCCTCCACATCCTTAAGCTTCAACAGCTTCGTAAACGTATTCCAGTCGCTCAAATCCAGGATAAACAAATGGAATACCGACAGTTGCGACAAAATCTTGTGGTTAGTAATGAATCGAATGAAAGTATTGAGCAGATGTAGCCTTTTCTTGATAAAAGCATTGCTGAACGTGTCTCCTGTCAAATACTTCAAATTCAGCTTCAGTGGTAAAGGCGGGATAACCAACGTAGGGTAATCTTTCGATAATGAATCGTGTAAATAACGAAAGTCTCCATAACGTCGACGTGTGGAGAGTTCGACCACGTCCGGCACTTGGTTGCCATCAGATTCTTCTGGCACTGGAAGATGATTAAGCTTGAGCACGAGAGGATTATTGGTCTTGGTAACAATGAGGTAGTTCATAAACGGCTTCAGCAGAGAATCCATGTCCTTGATTGGTTGTTGTACTGAAGATTCCAAAGTATACAACTCATGATATTTCGAAAAGTCGGTGGCGGGTGGGACTGGCAGCTCTTCCTGTTGAACTGCGAGTTCGGGAGAAGGCGATATTTTGGGAATATCGTTTTTAGTTGCGGTTGGTTCGGCGACCTCCGACAGGTGAGGAGGAGATGCGGACTTTGATAAAAGCTCGGGCAGCGTTGGGGCGGGATCAACGGGTTCATATTGCGGCGGTGCGTCTTTGGTGGTGGCCGGTATCAACAAATCACCATCGCTATCGCCATCCTCTGAATCTCTGCCATCTTCGTCTTTCAGTTTATCGCTGGCAGCAACACTGCCGCTTTCTTCCTCAATCGCCTCCTCTCGTGTCTCCAGTTGCCGATTATCGTCGTCATCGCGATCAAGCTGTATTGAAGTGAATTGGTCCAGTAAGTTCATTCAATTGAATTGAATCAATATTGTGGAGTACCCTAAGCTTTGAGTGGTGGTATTCAGGATTCTGTTAGGTGGCGCGAGCGTAGTCACGCGCGCGTAAATTCAGGGAGTCGTCTACTTAATGAACTGGACCAACACTCATAAAATGGAGAGAAGCTTTCTGGTTCATCTCATGCGTTTGGAATCTAGCCTGATATAGTCAAAGTTAGAAACACACAAGTGTTCTACACTACTTAATCTCAAAAATGTGAGACGTCGAAGATAAATATAACCAGTCCATTTTCCATTTACCCTGCACCTTTCATCGAGCACAGTATAATATTTCCGTTTTCATTACACAAGCAACCATATGCCCGCACCAATAATTGAAACTCCCACCAATGCAGTGATAATACTGGCACCGGCTGTGTCACCCCCGTTTAACTTCAATGGATCAGTTCCAAGCATCTTGGTACCAAAACCACCAGCGGGGTTGCCCACTGAAGTGCCGCCGTTGTCAGCAGTATAAGGAGGGGGCATTTCATGAATCAACAAATTGTTCATGACTTCCAAAGCACACATCTGCTCACCTAAACCGTATTTTCCATCCCAATGACCCAAGGTCCAATCCAATCCGCATGTAACGCCATCAGTACCACCCAGACATGAACCCGCCGCAGCATTGGCCAGATCAACCAACCACTTTCTGATCTTGTCTGAGGTTTCAGGCATCATTAACAGAGTGAGACCCAAAAACCGCGCGAAGTATGCTTTGAAGGATCTTTGGTCATTGTTGCAGTTGTCGACCCTCTGACATGCAGCTTCCTGCATCACCCAAGAGCCCTTCCAAGCGGTAGTGTTGAAGAATACCTCAGCACCTGTAAGCAAGTTAAGAGTTCGGTTTCTCCACTTCTCCTCCCCGGTGAAATTGTACATGTATGCACAGCCTGACAAGAATAAACCCTGATTGTAAGTCCATTGATACTTGGTCATATTATGACAAACGTCCTCCCCACCAGTGTCAGCGTGGATCCCATCGTACACAAACCAATGGTCAGGGAAGTCAGGGGTGTTATTCAACAATTGGATATCGGTCATCCAATCATAAACTTTCTCAGCCCAGTCACTGTATGATGTATTACCTGTGTATCGAGCCAACCGGGCCGCGATATGGAACAAACAACCGTTAGATACTGAATTCTTGTAATCATAACCGGAGTTCCATTGGAAAATTTGCCAACGCAATCCACCACCACAGGCCAGTTCATCCCATCTCAGGGCCATCGTATTGAACACCCCTTGAGCCAATGCAAGGTAAGCCTTTTTATCATCATCGGGGGTCCCAAAGTTTTTCTCTGCAGCCGCCATAACGGCAATCCCCCAGAAGCCCTGGTCATCATTACCTTCTGTAGTACTTTGATTGAGGGGAATATAATTGTTGTCGTCACCAGTTTGATGATTCAACGCAGCCATGATCGTAGGTTTAAGTGTGTCGTTTTGGGTGTAGTAGACATAATCGATAAGACTGCCCCAGGCACCACCGGCTTCCCACCAGTAGTATGGACTGTGAAACATACCAACGACCCCGCCATAATCGTCACCTTGGTAATAGTCCATCAAACCTTTAGCAACGATATTGAGATTTTCAATGACATTCGTTTTGTTATTGGTATCCAAAAAGAATGCTTGCGACATCCCTATCATAAGGGATGCTACTATAGCAAAGGAAGCACAGCTCACCATGACAGTTGTTTGAGGTAGGCAGTGCAACGAATAAGCTGACAAGAAGTTTGAATTTCAATGTGCGCACTTCCGAAGGCAGTGCGATCGCGACCTCGTGTCCGACCCTTCACACATGAACAAAGTTGATAATACGCGTTGAAAAATTCAGTGCGACGTATATAACGGCGAATAATGCCCCTCTCCTTCACCAAAACCCCAATTCGTGGTTACATCTGAAGCGCGCTTCAGTATTTATCATGATCTTAAGTATACACTTGCCTTTAGTTTTGTGATCGGAAGGGGTAAAAATCGCACTATAAATAGTTTTACGTTAGCCCTCCTTCAAAATTCGAGTTTGTATGGAGTTACAACAACGTGAAACTTTGAAGATCTCTTTTGTATGCCTAAATCGACCTAGTAGAGCAGATCTTGAGCGGGCACTCGCGGTTAGTAAAGTGGTGCAGTATCATTGAGAAGTCCTACACAAAAACTGAGACTCTGCAAAGACTTTGCAACATCAGATATTATCTTCAATTTTAAATCCTGCTTCGCTGTACCACCTCGCTGCTGACGCTCAATTATTGACGGTGTGTATCGCCGCTCGGTTATGTGAGATGCTCGAATTTTCGGACATTCAAATGAGATCGTCTCACTCGATCATTCGCGAAGAGTAATGAAGAGTAAGGCTGACCTTGCAAAGTTTTTTGCCACATTCACAGAGGCTCTTGAATATTGGGGAAAGCTGGCACCGCAGTTCGCAGATATATCTCCCGCAACTGTTGACAAGCCTCTAGATGAACTTGTCAAATTGTCGAAATTGATTAAAGCTCATACCACTAAGGTGGGCATCTTGTACAACCCAGCCAATCTCAAATCGGATGATCTCAATGCCCAATATACTACAAGTGAGCAGTTGATGCGATCTACCAGCATGCTAGTCACTGTTCTTGCTCAGCTTACTCTGCGCAACCTGGTGCCAGAGTTCTTCGTCAATGAAGTCACCTACTTGGCAAGCCAGCTTTTTCAGGCAGTCAAATTTCTTGTCAACGAATGTAAGAGTATTGTTGACGACAATCTCGCCGACGAAGCCCAGTTACGATTAATATCTGTCGGCAAGGTGTGGGAAATTTGTGATGAGTTGGTTGCGCTCATTTTAGGAGGTGAACTTGCATTACTCGCTACCAAGATTAATCAAAGCTTACTCATTTTTGATGATGGATTTGAAGACTTCAAAGAGTGGGCAGAGAATCCACATACTGTGGAGTTAGATGACATGTTTGACGAATTCGACTCTGATGACTCAGGTGATGATGAGGCTGCACCTGTGCCCGCCATGGATGAAGCAAAGCAAGACGAATTGAGAGTTTACGCCAAAAAGTGGGCAAAGAAGCTAGAGTTAGTCAGACTTCTTATCGCCTCATTTAAGAAGCTGGTTCCAAAAGCAACGAAAGCGTCTACTGTTAATGAGATATATCAACTTCAGCATCATCTTGGTGGGGCTATTGATAAGTTTATCAGCGATCTTATGCTTGAAGGAGCAATTGATGACGAACTTAAGAAGCATTCGGATGTTGTATCGGCGGACTGTTATAAATTGGTTAATATCGCTATCGGCATACATAATGAGAAGAAGGCCAAGTGGTACATTACATGGAAAGTGAAGTACGACGAAGCCTAACTAAGGGATTCATTACAAACCTAAATAACGAGCATGATGGTTGGCGTGATCCTCCACGAACGACGAAATAAAGAAATACAGATGGTCATAGCCATCCACTACCTTCAAGTCGACACCACCCTTGTAGTTTGCCTTTTTGGCAGCTTCCACAAAATTCTCCGGTTTCAATTGCTTAGGCTCATTGCAGTAAAACCCATCCTTAGAGCCCTGGTGAATAAGGATTGGAGGTTGATTCTCATCTTTATACTCACCGATGAGATAGCAAGGGTCATACTCCAACCAGAACTGTTTATCATCACCCAAATAGTTTCCAAAGCACTTTTCACCCCATGGACACTCAGTGGGATTCGCTATAGGAGCGAATGCACTCACCGATCGGTATTTCCCGGGATTTTTGAGAAAGCCCGTGAGCGCCCCGTAACCACCCATTGAGTGGCCAGTGATAGCAACGTTATCAAAGTCCAAATTTTTGAATTGCTCAGCAAGTCTTTCTTGGAGTTCATGGTGAACGTATGAATACATGTTGTAGTGTCTATCCCAAGGCGCCTCTGTGGCGTCAACGTAGAACCCTGCCCCCGTACCAAAATCCCATGAGTCGTCTTCTCCCTCAATGCCAGCACCACGGGGAGAGGTATCGGGAAAGACGATGGCAAAACCGTGCTTCTTTGCAAAATATTGAAAAAACAGCTTTTCAGTAGCATTGTTCGGGGTGCAAGTCAACCCACTGAGATATATCAACACTGGAACCTTCGTGGAATCTTCATGAGGGAAGAAGATATTCACATCCATTGTGGATCTAGTTGTCTTGGCATAGTGGGTTACCTTGAGTAACTTGCCACCAAATTGAGCAATTTCCGCTTGAGTTTCAAAATGCATTTTGGAGAGTGGTGAATTTGAAGTGAGAATCCCTTTTGTAGGTGCGCTACCATATTTACCCCACATGGTTTACCTTTTCGTAAATTGCGCTTCGAACAGTGAAATACAAATTACTTTAACAATGTGATCTATAAGTCTTCTCTACATTGAAATACAAGGATTTGAAGCGAGAAACGCAATATAAGTACAGTTAAGTCGCATCCTAATGATATGTTAAAGAGCCAGTTTTCCTCGTGGTTCATATGGAAACAATAACACCAATAAACCCAGCGCAAGAAATAAAGCCCCGCTTACATAAATGGGTGCGGATGTCGTTAAATCGGCGTACATACCGATTATGGGGGCGAAAACACCCATAACACGATTGAAGCTAGCTGCAAGCCCCACGCCCGTTCCTCGGATTTGGGTGTAGAAAACCTCTGGAGTGTAAGCATAAAGAACACCGTACATCATCGTCGACCAAAACGAGAATAAACACGTCCACCCGAAGAAGATCATGGATGTTGTCGATGATGTGCTTCCAAATAACGCCACCCCGGTGAGTAGAAGTGAAACCACCAAAACACCTTTTCGCCCAGTCCTCAATTCTGTAAGAAATCCACCAATTATTGACCCTGGGACGCCAAGCACTGCTACAATCAAATTGTTTCGATAAGTTTCCCGAACAGAAAGATTATCGCCACTTGCTCCCTTGGTCTGAAGGTAAAAAGGAATGAAAGCATTGTACAATGGAAATGCTAACCCAATAAGGCCCCAAGTAAACACCACCAAAGAGGTCAGCCAGGCAAGCTTTTTACTCCCAAAACACTGTCTGATATGCGAGAGCAGAAATCGTTTGAGTCGTTCTTTCACTAATTGATTTTCGGATTTTGTCTGATTTTTCTCCACACCATACATTTCATCAATCTCTTGTAACTTCGCTAGCGTTAGGGGATTCATCTTGCGATTAAATCGAGCAATCTTGTCGAGAGAAGCGATGGCCGCTGCATCGTCACCTTTCCCAACGTAGTACTTAGCTGACTCATATACGGGAAACAAGAATCTGATCACAAACATGATCAAGGTCAATCCTCCCATTGTGAATGCAAAGTATCTCCAACCCCAGTTATCCTTCTTCAAACATTCTTTCTCCTTTGGGTCACAAGAGAAGTTACTAATGAGGCCCCACGCGATCAATGTTGTAACAACCTGGCCTAAGGCCCACCAAGCTGACATCACCGTCAAGAGCCATTGTTCGCTGGTGGGGATAGCCTCGAGAAAAATCGCCAGATCCACGGGCAAGTTCCCTCCCACTCCAAATGACCACAACGCAGCAAAAACACCGACCGAAGCAAAGTTGGGCAGGGAACCAGCCACCAACCCAAAGATACCTGTGAATAGGAATGTGAAGTTGAACGCCCATTTTCGTCCGATTATGTCCAGCGATAATGACCAAACTATTGCGCCAGCTAACAATCCCAAGTTTTGGGCCAAGGTGATAAATGGACCTTGAAAAGATTTAGGAGGGTGAGCACCATCTACTTCGATCAATCGGGGCCACATCAGTGAAGTGACAATGGGCCAGGCATTGTCGGCGAACCATCCGAACCCTGCGACAATAAATATTCCCCATTGATAGCGGCCCCAACCCATACTGTCAATAGCCTCAACCACGAGCTTTTGTTTGGCTAGGTATACAGGGTTTGCGTCATGATCATCAAACAATAAGGTGGTGGTGTCACTGAGCTCCTCCAGAGATTGCACCGAAACATCAGTTTCAATTTGTTGCTTAGGAAACATGTTCAATTAGGAACATGTTGCTACAGAATTAATCAAGGATCAGATATGGACGAGAGGCGCGGCGTCATGACGTTTATTCTTGATACGGCAAACAGTGCTCGAAGTTCGCCCTCGACAGAGCTCAAAATGCGAGGTGCAGCAACCTACCTTATTTCCAGTAAACACCCCTGATACAACCCAATTTCATGTGGCATGCATTGCTTTATTTGTTGGCGCCATCACGAGAAAAGATGACCCTTGTTCTTCAAAAGCCGGTGTCAGCGTACAATCTACTACGGATTAGCAAGTCCACCTGACGTAAAGCATGTGATTGTATTTACATACACGTTTTCGTAGTTTTCGCGTTCGAAGCTCAATCAAACCGCCGACGAAAATATAGTTCAATATCTGAGCTAGATTTCCAGATTCTCGCTTTGATAGTTTGCAACGTCATATTAGGATCAAGCTCGATGCCTCTGCATTCAAGAACCAACCACTCCCAGGCCAATTTTCCCAGTTTCATTTCCAGAGTTTTAGGCTCAAATTTCTCGGTTAAGTACTGAAGAATCTTCGAGACACGTAACATGTTATGTGAAGCCAATTTTATGTTTGGCTCAAGTAAAGGGAGCTTCTTGATTTTCTTTTGCAGCTTGCCACCGATCTTTTTGTGTGGAGCAAGTTTCTCATAATCAATCTCCGCAAGTGAAAATGCCAACTTGATTTGTTCTCGTTGAGGCATTTTGTTATACAAGATGGGTCTGCCTATCCATCGCGGCAAGCTCTGTCGAACTTCAGGTACATGATCATTCAGGTTGATATCGTTGAGTGAAAATCGGCGCAATTCACGATAATTACCTAACTCACTCAGATATTCAAATATCATGATTTGCAAGTCAGGCGGAAGCTGAGTACGAGGATCGATAAAAGGAACATATGGAAATCTGTCTTCTCTCGAGGGATCTCGATACCTTGGGTCAATATGATCAACTCTAAGCGCCAGATCCACCAAAGTACCGGGTTTATAGTTGGAAGACTTATAATTCTCCATGTAGATCTGCTTGTTGGTATGAATAAGCATGTAAACCAGCTCCTCAAAATGGGGAGAACGCTTTGCTGGCAATTCTTCATTCAAAAAACGCTCACTCAGCATGCGTTGGGAACACACACTCAAGCATTCCTGCATTTCCAAACTGTGAGTATTCTCTGCGGCTCCTTCCTTACGCTTTTTCCCAAAAAACTTCTTGAATCCTCCGGCCAGATCTGCTGGTAGCGTTGCTCCGTTAACAGGTGCCGCTGGTTGTGGTATTCCATCTTGTGCACGAAGTTCTTCTCGCACCTGGCGGTCAAAACCCCATTCAAACACAGCGTACTCATGAAACAATGAGTTGATCAAAATCTGGCCCACGATATAGCGGTCATCTGGCAAACCCAACGAGTCGGCTTGCAAAAATGGATAACTGTGGCATAAATCATCATGGTAAATCTCAACATTACAAAATGACAGCTCTTTTATAGTAACGAACAACTTACCGGCTTTGATTTCAACTTCACACCAATTGCTAAGCGCTTCGTGTGTTTGCATCTTGTTGAAAAGCGCATCCATGTCCTTAGACCGCTGTTCAACTTGTTTGTCATCGAGACCAGCGATTGAAGCATCTGGCATTCGCCATTTATCTGGTAGTTGACGACAGGTGAGTAGATCCCACGTAACAATGTCACCATTTGAGTAGAGAACAAGAACCTGGCGCTTATTGTTAAGAATCCGTTTGGATATTACACTCATTGGCACAATGGGAGTCACGACCAGCGGTTTCGAGTTAAATGGGATGATAAAAAGCAGCGTTGAAGCCAGCTGCACAATCTCAACGGGTGTTTGATCTATAAATTGTTCATCGGAGGTTGAGCGCTCAAACGGATTGACCACTTTGTTCTCCAGGAAGGCGTGATCCATATAGGCATTGACGTACAACTGCAGTGTACCTCCATTGGGTTCCAAGAACATGGTCGCCACGCTCTCCTCATCTTCGGTATCGGTTTCTGGTAGCGGCTCATGATTCAAAGCTGTCAAACCCGCCCCACTTAAAAGCAGCTGGGCGTCCATAACGGGCGCAGGGCCGGTCTCTATCAGTAAATGCGAAATTAAGTCGTAAAATTCCAGTTGGATGTCGTCGGGGACATGGCCAATAGCAGGATCATTATTGTCATACTCTTTATCAATCAAATGATCAAGCCCACTTCGTAAGTACTGGTAACGCAGAACTTGACGGGTGTCTGGATCTGCGTATTGTACAAGGGAATGAGATGTCAGAGCATGGATTGTGCCATTTGCAACGCCTAATGCAAGGATCAGAGACGCGTTCTCGGCTACCACCACAGATACACCAACACCGTCGTCGTATGACGACGACTCAGAGGTGGTCAAGGTTGCAAACTCAGGGGCAGGAGCCAGTTGATATGACGCCCATTGACTCAAGTCGGTTTTCACTATACGTCCCTCACGGTCGCCCGAGTAGAGATATCTGAAATCATGAGGAGAATGGGTTGTAAGTGACCACACAGGGTGATCATGTACATCGATAGTACGGTCCAGTTTGAAAGTGCGCAAATCCCAAACTTTGATGGTTGTGTCAGATGACCCCAGAACCACATGTGTCTCATTCATAGCAAGAGTGCGAATCACATCTTGGTGTCCGATAAGTTTGCGGAGAAATGGCTGCGGAAGACGAGGATCAAATAAGTTGATTGTGTTTGATGGTCCCCCGGCAGCAACTAGTCGATCCCAATTGGCAATCAGGTACACCAGCAGTGGTGAAGGCTGAGTCGTAGTAACATTACGCATCAGAACGAGCGGAGTGAGCGTGGGAAGGTCCCACTCAATGATGTTTCCATCTAAACCAGCCAGATAAATAACATCGTCACGGGCTGCCAGCACCAGCAACTTTTTAATGTAGTCTGTGTGGGCATTCGCAAACTTGTCGACTTGTCCCAGTTCACAATCCACAACTTTGATCAGTAAGTCCAGAGAACACAGTACAATCAGACGACCAAAATTAACCAGCACGACATCGTTTACCCAGTCGAAATGAATTGGAAACAGTTGGCCCACCTCAAGGGGATAGCGGGGATGCAGTGAGTATGGTAGCGGTTGACCAGATATCGCTTGCTCTAATTTTAAGAGCAGCGTATCTAAATCTTCGTCAATGACCCCATTAGTGCCGTGCACTGTTGTAGCTTTAGGGAATTCACTGGTATGCCATATTTTAACAACCCCGTCACGGCCGCCGGTTATCACTCGATCTGAGGTACACACCAATGCTGAAATTGGCAAGATGTGGTTCCCCCACGCCAGCGTATCGCCTAGTGAGTACGAGAGACCCACTCGTGATTTCATGACACCGGTGGTTTCTTGTTCAATTTGGAGTTTGTTCAATTCGGTCGGATAGCGGAGGTAAGCGAGTGCGTCGAAAAAACCTCAATGTACTGTTAGCGGCTTCTGATTGCAGTGCCAACAATCTAAGTGACAAACTCTACGGAATAACGAATTGTTTGTGATGGCGGATTAACCGTGACCAAGAAGTTAGTCTGGCGACTCTTTTGAAAGCGAAAAGTGGGCGGTTTCAGCCTAATGTCTCACGGGTTATGAGTGAGGGGATCGTGGAAGTAATACACCGCGGAACTGAAAGTGGGGCACAGTGTTCGGTTTGTGACACTACAAGTTATTCTATCCAAGGCACAGGCCGCAATCCTGTAAACAAAATTTACGAACTTAGCGTTGGCATAATCGACGGTCGATGTGATCTTTGTGGCTGTACTCTCGGGGTTGTCCGAATTTAATCTATCAGCATTGAGCTGTAAAATTGACATCTCTACACAATTATAAAGAAGCTTGACATAGAAGTAGTTTTTACCGTGAGTGTTTTAGAGTGTAAAATATTCATTGAGTACTTTCAGAATCTCATAGAAATCGCGTATAGTGTAAGCATATCGCTGATGTTTAAATTACTGTTTGCTCACTCACATCCACAAAGTGAGGTTTTATGTGCGACTAACACTGTTCGTTCATCATGAGTTCTGAGCAGGTAAAACTGGTGGTCTATCTAATGGTCGCTGAGATTGTCGAGCAAAAATTTCGGCAAATGCCAGGAGTGAAGCCCACACCCACGTTTGTCGCCGCACTTGTGGAGCTTGTTTACAATCAAGTGATGGCTTTGGGAATGGATCTCGAGATGTTTGCCCGTCACGCCAGCAGGACAGAAATTGAGAAGTCAGATGTTTATATGGTTACTCGGAAGAACCCCGTGTTGACTAAGGCGCTACACGATTTTGAAAACCTGAGGAAGGCGACGTAAGTCAACGCATTGGTCGAAGCCGAATTCAGCAAATGGGCTACGATCTTACAACCACCGACGGAGTTCACTCAAATTCACAGACAGTGTAGCCTATTCAACATGGGAGGATCACACTGTAAAACTAATGGCATCAGTTGCTCGTCGTCGTCAAACGGACGGTGCATATAAGTAGGAGGAGCTAGCACTGTGAAGGAAACCTTGAAAGTCTTATAGTTTGACAATTAAATAATTGCTTGTCGCAAGCCATTTGTTTGTTGATATATACAATTTGTACCAGCCATCTTTCAAACCACCGGACTGCACATAACGAGCAATCGAAGCAGACGCGTCGCGTCTGATCTCAAGGCGGTTTCAGGTTAAATAGAGTACAGATGCCGCCGCATATCGAAAACCATTGTTGAGAAATGGGGGTTCTCAAAGATACCTCAAATGTGCTCCCTCCCACACCTACGAAGACTCCCACTAAGCGGAGGTTACAAGAGGATCCTAATACACCCCTACCCCAAGAGCAACTGACTCCAAACAAGAAAATTTGCCCTTCGATCCTTAGCCCGGAGGCTACTCCCAAAAAGAATGTTCCTTCATCGTTAGAAATACCTGTGCCGGCGTCAGTATACCGTCAAGCTAAGTCATTATTCCAGCGGGGTTCTGCGCAGAATATGAAAATTGATCACTTGGTGGGTCGACATGAAGAAGCTCAGCATTTAAAGCAATTCTTTACTGAGCATCTTACTGCGAACACATCCGGATCACTATACATTTCAGGGCCTCCTGGCACTGGCAAAACCGCTCAATTGACTCGAACCCTCGAATTTTATCGCCACCCCTTCCGTGATGACTACTTGCAAATGGCAGGAAAGACTGCATGTGTGGTCAACATTAATTGTATGATTGTACAATCTCCCGAACTAATTTTCCAGGAGATTATGGGAAAGTTAGTGAAGAAGGTGCATTTTGGAAAGAGACAAACATGCGAGCATCTCGGAGAATATCTTAGACAAGGCAAGTGTGATGCGGGTCATCTTCTTATTGTTTTGGATGAAATGGATGCGTTACTCACTCGCGATCAGCAGGTACTTTTTGACGTTTTCAACTTGGCAAAAATGGCCCAATCATACCCTACTCAGGTCATCATTGTCGGTATTGCCAACGCTTTGGACTTCACTGACAAATTCTTACCGAGACTCAAAAGAACAGGTCAAAACCCCAAAAACTTATCCTTCATGCCCTACACTTGGGAGCAAATCAAACAGGTGGTCACTCACAAACTTCAACAATTGCCGGTTCAATTGTTTCATCCCATGGCCATCCAGTTATGCTGCAAGAAAGCACTGCTGTTGACGGGAGACTTACGAAAAGCCTTGGACGTTTGTTATAAAGCTGTCGAAACGGTCGAGCTCGAGTATAATCGGAACCTCTCGCCTTTCGTCGATCCGCCACCGCTATTGTTGGTCTCGATATCCCACATGGCTCGCATTTGCGCTCTGGCATTTGGAACCCCACTGTCTCTGAAGTTAACTGCTCTCAACATGCTGCAGAAGATGGTCTTGTGCTGTCTTACTCATTGCGCCGCAAATATCACTATCCACGAATTCTACGTTACCTATAGACACATTATGAGTGATCGAGCTGAGGGTGTTATGGGTACTTTAAAGAAAAGTGAATTTTTGGAGGTGGTATCCGCTTTGGAAGCTATGGCTGTTGTAAATCTCTCAGTTAGGGGTAAACTGGCGGAGATGAGCAACCGCCAGATCAAAATCAATGTACCCCACGACGAATTGGCAAAGTCTGTACAGGGTATGGGAATTCTTATGAAGCTCTTGCATTAACAATTTTGCATTAAACGATTAAAGCATATAGTCATTCTAAATAATATAAAATACTTCACAATGGAGTCTGCATTAACGATTAGACTTGAGTTTATATTAATCCATTGTCCTCATCATGGGAAATGAGACGTTCTAATCAAAACTTACACCACTTCCAACCGACAACCAGCCATCTAGCGAGTAACCATGCTACTGCTGAGCCAGCACCCAAACCACCTTCGTACAATACCAAATGACTGTAGTCTACATGACTTCCTTTACTGATGACCACGGAAGCTAAGTACATCCCAATCATCATGACAAAAGCCAAAACGAAATACAAAGTGCCATAAACCTTGCCAAATTGATCAGCACTGCAAATTTGCCCCGCACAGGCTGGAATCAACAGCACGATCGCAGAGGTAAAGATACCGAAAAGCACACCAAACACGTAAAGGAAAGCAACTGAACCTTTTGCGGGAAACCAGAGAGCAAAAATCACAATTGTGGATAAAATTGAAGTGGCAAACATGATATTGAAACGGCCCCAACGGTCAGCCATCCAACCCGAAAGGATTCGTGCAGGGATACCACAAACGTTGACCACTGTAATCAACAAATTCGCTTGATTGAAAGGAACGCCATGATTAATAGCATAGGATGACAAGTACGTAAGTGTTGACATGCACACGATTTCTGCCAATCCTGACGCCCCTGCCAATAACAAAAATTGCTTGTTTGCAAGAAGAGACAAATCCAATAATCCACGAAAGAAAGCCGACAATTCTGTGGTCCATGGAATGTCTTCATGCTGCGCGGGTTTCATCGCGTCTCTACCTTTTACAAGCACGACTGAGATCAGCAGGCAAACGAAACAGATAAGAGCCATTGTTCTGATAGCCCAATCGAAGCCAATCGATTCGTAGAGTTTCGGGAGTACAGCACCAAATACGGAACCAGCAACCAATCCTCCCATAGTCGCAATTGAGGATGCTAACGCTCTTTTGCGAAGGAACCAATGAGAAATAGCACCCACACTTGGCAGCATCATGATCAGGCATCCTAACGCTGTAAGTAAACCGAACGAGAGAACGAAGTGCACAAGTTTGGTCAGTTGGGCCACAACAATTAATCCCACAGTTGAGAGAATAGTTCCCACGAGCAAAGGCTTCTTGGCACCAAACTTATCGAAAACAGGACCGAAAAACACCCCGCCAAAATATAAAATGGCCAAGTGAAGAGAGAATACCCATGAGACCAGAGTCTGATCAACTCCCTTAAGTTGGTTATTCTTCACGTACGATTCAATTGCCCCTGCCGAGTTGGAGATGCCAAAGGCAGTGAAGAGACCGCAAAAAGCTCCGATCAACACAAGGTATGCTTGCGTACCACCATCCGGAAAGTTGTCGGGATCCTTTTCGCTGCCATACATCAAGTTAGTCGTTTCGACAACTTCATCTTTGGTCTTCGTCGCTCTGGATCTTAATTCATTTTCATGGGCTTGGATCAGAGTTCCTTCAGCAGTTGGGGTTTGAAAGGGGTTGACACCAACGAACGTTTCCAAAGTAATCAGCTCAGTAATTTGGTTTGGCCGAGACATGGGTGCCAAGGCAGATTGCTCATGGTATTTGAGCTATCTCCATAACGCCGTACGGCTTTTTGATCTTCTACAAAGTGCAGGTGCGAGCGAAATCTGCACTATTGAAAGCAGCTACTTCGCTATGAAATTGAGAGAGTATTGAAGAACTAAGGAGAGCACATCGGATTGCAACCTGCCCTTAATTTGAGTCCTTTTCACTAATGAATTCTACTGATGGTTTCGATAACCATTAAGGTGGGATGCGCGGCACTGGCACCGAAGAAAAAGGGAGGCGTTATGAGCATACGGCCAAAGATGAGATATCTGGTCTGATCACATTGAGACTGGATTGTGACGAAATTTTAGCATAAAATTGTTAAGGAAAGCGGTATCTTGAAGAATAGGTATATGGATGCTTTGGGCTTCAACAATCTGACCTAGAGCACTATATCCATTTTAGGTAATTTACCCGACGAGTATCGATGAGAGTGCGCAACCTGCACATTGTTAAGATTAATTTGTCTGAGGAGACTCTTCGAACCAGAGAGGGATTCAGAAGTTCTATTGACGAGTTGATATGAGCCCTAAATCGACCGACCTTTGATCATGTACAGTTAGGTAATCAAAAAATGAATATATTTTTGATCTATATCCCTTGAAACCACCTGTGCTTATTAATTGTTGTAATGTACGGTTGAAGAGGTCGAAACGATGGGATATCGTCAATGCTACTCCTCACGCATGAAGTTCTCAGACCTGGAACAGTAGGCGGCTTTAATGCTTCCTAGTTCACCTTTGACCCCCGACTTCTATTGCGGCGTTGATCGATCTTAATTTAACCCCACTCTTTCGTAGTGAAAGGTGTAATAATGCACCGAGTGGTAATGCAAATCCTGAAAACCAACTTCAAGTGATTCTTGTATAAATTAAACTCTACAGCACGAGTAGCTAATGTTGATCATGTCTATAACTATATCATCATATAAATCAGTTGGTGATGTGAAGGTTCCCGATCCGGTCGTAAGGAGAAGGATTCCGGATGTATCCTTGAAGGGCAATCCAGTTGTTCAGCAATTCGACGTTGATAATGGTCTTTTCCTCAAGGTATTTGGCAGAAACATCAGGATTAGTTGAGGCCACCCACTTAGCAGTGCAGTCGAGGAATCTCATAAACAAGATGTCCCGTTCCTTTCTCAAGCGCACGTACGTGGCATCCTTAGCCTTCAGCGGCCGGTCATCACCAGCCTTAGGGATAGGGTAGTGAGGACCAGAGGTGTCGATACCGCCGAGATCGGTAGGGATAAATTCCGGAGCAATGTAACCGCTCAAATCCTTAAAGTTCTTCGTGAAGACAATTTTAGACGCCACCACTGGGTCCAACCAGTTTTTGATAATGTTCCACACCGTGGAGAAAATCCAGGGAGCGTTGTGGACGTAAATTCTTCCCAAACATTCGGGGTAGTGGGCTTCGAAAACCTCAGCTAAGAACTTAATGGTGGTGTAATCGGCGTTCTTCAAAGTAAACCCGGTCAAGTCAAACACAATCGAGACAGTGTCCACAGATTCGGAGACCTCACGCAAGAAAAGGCGCACCCATTCAATAGTGGTGACAGCGTATCTTTGGGTTTCATCCGAAGGCAGGTCAGAACCGAAGTGCTTCTTTGCTTGGAACCAGAAAATGGGACTCTTTTGGAAATCCAGACCCTTGATCCACAGTTTTTCCGTGGTCAAATTCTTAATGAACCCCGCGTTCTTACCGGTGAGGTACAGCGGGCCGTCGGACTCCAATACCCATTGATCAGCGGGAAAGTCCATACGCCACTTGATCAGCTTAGAAAGCATCTTAAGAGCGTTCTCAGTATTCCATTTTCTAGCTCTCATGAACCGCAAAAGGAAGTTGTCGGGCAAGTCATTACGGCAGGCGCTCATGAACATCTGTTGCCATTGGGCAGGAGTGATACCAGCCAAGTCTGGATTGACATTGACCAGCTTGACGGGTTTATTGGAAGCAGCCGGCGCCGACAACATTGCCCCATTCAGAGTACCACCGCCGCCGCCGCGCTTAGAGTACAGTTCGGTGGGGAAGTCGTCGGGGTTGGTGATGGTAGTGTCAGCGGTGACAAACGATTCCAACAGGGCGGCGTCGCTGACGTCACTCGAAGCACCGTCGTCTTCAGTTTCCTTGTAGTATTCCGGCAGCACCAATTTGTAGTGGTTGACGAAGACATTTACGACATCGGGCGAGGGGACGTCGGTGGGAATAAACTGTTCTTGTGACAGCTTGGTTTGAATATCCTGCATCCGGGGCGAGTTCGCCGGGGCGTGGTTCTCGTGGTGTTGCGACGCCGGCGCCGCCAGGGTGCTACCACCACTACCACCCAACCAACCCTTCTTTTTCTTCAGCGCCAGAGTGTTTCCCAGTTGAAGGGAGTTGTGAGTAGCCGTACGCGACAACCCAGCGCCACCACCGGCTTCAGGGCGGCCCGTCAGGGCGACAAACACGTCCAGGTATTTAACTTCATGAGGATCAAAGCCAAAGTCGTACCCCCAGTAAGCGAGGAAGTAGGCCCAGTACTGCTTGTGGATACGCTCTTGTTCCGCGGTCAACAGCTGGATACGGCCAGGACGGTATTCGACATTAGTAGGCAACACCACTTTGGGTTTCGACGGGGCAGCGGCCGCAGCGCCACCACCAGAGCGCAGCGACTTCGACGCTGGCTTACGCGACGACGTCAGCTTACGGCGGTCAGCATGGCGGTCCAGGCCACGTTCCGACCGACGACGTTCCCGGCGGTCATCTTCGTCACGGTCACGATCGCGGTGGGAGCGGGAATGACGGCGATCGCGGCGTTCACGACGTTCTTCGTCGTCGGCGTAACGCGACAGGCGGCGTTCACGACGTTCACGACGCTCTTCATCGTCATCGTGACGGGAACGACCTTGGGAGCGCAGGCGGCGCATGGAGGTGTCATCGCCATTCAGTCTCAGCGAGACGCGGCGGCGCTCGGAACGACGGTCGTCGTGGCTGGTAGTGTGGTAGATTTGCCCCAGACCCACCGATTGAGATTCGCCTGGAGCCGCACCTTCTTCACGTCTCAGTCTCAGTTTCAGACGGAACAGGGGGATGCGGAGGGGCAGCAGGCCCAGCAGGTATGACGGCTTCTTGATGTACATCCCGATCCGCAGTGAAGTGGTCAACGTGGTGAATCCGGGTTAGGCGAGATTGGCACCAATATATAGGGGCGTCCCCGAAAAAAGGCACATGAAATTTTTTAACTAAGCGCGGAGCGGGTTACAAGCTCCACTTGAGAAAGTGACGAAAGGAGAAGGTGGGGGAGTAATCACATGTCAATGTTGGGGAGTGGGGCTCGGAGGGGCAGTCACCCTGGGGTAGCAAAGCGGGATCCCGCAACCCAGGTAGCCGACGTTAATTTACGATCCGAGGTTTCGTTGAGCGGCGGTGATCAACGTAGTGGGGCTATCATCGACGTGGTGGTGGTTGTTAGTGCTCGGTCAAGATAACGTCGCTGCTGTCGGCGAACAATGCGACCAACGTACGCCAAAAAAATCCGAGGAAGCTCATTTCCATGCACAGAGACGGCAAAAAAAAAGTCCAACTTTCTATGTCAGCGCTGGGGCCACCGGTACCGTTTCTACTTAGCCTTTATCCTGTACCCCACAATTGGCCCGGGGGGTCACTCAGGGGTCGCGAGCCCGTGGCGTAACCGTGGCCGTTCAGTAGCTATCTCCGTACCGTACATACTCTTTTTCCCCCCACACGTCTTTACCCAGTTGAGGAATTGGCTCCAACTCATTGAGTATGGATGAGCAAAGAAATGGTCTACGAAATACAGCGAAACCATGGAGTTGGGTTGTAACTTAAATAAGGAGTTTCGCAATCTTTTGAGTTTAGTCTGTACTCGTTCTGCCGTAGTGGGCCTAGTTAAACTCTAGAAAAAAAGTATGCTTCTGCACTATGATTTTGCCCTTCCCTCCCCTCAATGGATTTCTTTCTATCCAAAATTCTTTTGCAGATGTCTAGTCAACGCGGAATTTGAATAATAAGTGGCTGAAACTCCAGCTCCTTGGTCCAGCATTCAATTGATGAAGGGTGTTGTGTAGGGAACAGTGGTCAAGAGTCGACGGCGGTCGCCGGCATTTTACCGAAATAGGGGAAAAAGCTGGGGTTCGGTATTTTGCTCACAACCACCGCTCTGAACACTGTGATATAATGGCGTTTCTTTTACATTATATAAAAATAATTTGTTCGGTTGATGGGAGAATACCGGTCCAGGGGAAATAAGAAATTAAAATTGACAAGAAACAATTTCCATCGAAGCTATTAGATGATGTCAACAAGCGGGATACAGCCATGGTTAACGCTGGGGCTTGCTCGTGGCCCAGATGCGTGATTTACAACAGCCAGACTATAACAATAGACGTGACCAGCAACTTGATGTGTCTGTGCTCAAGATAACACCAATTGCGAATGTTCTATTTGTAGTGAAATTTAGTCATGCCATAGTTTACCAGATATGGTAGATATTCTAAGCATCAACGAAACTGGGCTCCATCGACGCCGAAGCGAAAACCACGTGCATGGACGACTTGCTTGTCGTCGCCGATGTGCTTGATTCCTAAGGTTAAATTTGGTGGTGTTGAGAGTCGGAACAGGGCTCTATAACCGCCGACGTATTACGTTTTGCTGACGTGTTTACCCCTCATATGGCTGAAATCTATGTCACTGCACCGGGTTATATCGGCGACTGAAACGATTGTGACAGATGCATTTCATTTGCCGGTCATCTCTCATCGCTTCGAAAGCCTATTATGAAGTATAAGAATTTAGTTGGTTAAGGTCATCCATAGTTGACGTCATACAGTTCATAAGGTGTGACTTAAGACTCTTCGGTTTTATAGATAACCACGTCACCACTTATCGTTACCTAGGGCCTTGCCTAGCAAGTCGGCTCATCTGACAACTCTTCCATCACTGACGGCTACGCACTTTCATTACCTGTAGATGGTTAACATCTTATCGAACAAAATCGACGATTGAAAAAAATTTGAGTAGTTTAAAAACAGACTCGATTGTTACCATGAGCCAACCAACGATCTCACAAACACCTTCCCTTCTGCTTTAATTTCCGTTTACTTTCAAGAGTAATGTAGACTAATCTCCACTACTTTTGAGAGTATAAATTCACAGACCGTTTTTACACGCTACGCGACTGCCTGATTGAAGTGACCCTAAAGATTTGTCATCACTGCAGGGAGTTTCCATTTCCAGAGGATCTACGTGATTATTGGATTTCAATGCTTTGATTTGTTCGAATCATCCTACTGAAATCAGCTAAGCTCTGGTTTAAACAATGTTGATAATTTCTCAATCAAGTGTAGCTAGTAATGAGCACCCATGCCAGCGTATATAGAGAGAAGTTATCAGCGAGCGCACAACTCAAGTCTCTGTTACATATACAATTTCTCACAAGTATTGTGTTTTCCCTTAGACTCCATCGTTCAAACTGTACTATATCTTACACTCACTATTCACCGCCACCCCTTTTGTTTTCGCGTCTCCGTGCCCTTAACGCTTACCGCCCCCAAGCTCAAATCTCGTCAGCAAACCACTCATCATTGTCAACTGTGTGAACGCTCCGTCGAGTACATAACCTCCGATAACGCTTGATTGCAACACCCTCACCTAACCCAATTGCAGTGTGCTGCATCTTGTTCCGTACATGCAGCATTCCAAGCAGAAGCATACCCCGTCCAACGTCAAGTTCGTCACCAAGTTGATCGAAAGGACCCTAGATGATCTCGGATACCCTGAATTGCTGGCTCAATTGTATCAACAAGCTTATCAACCCCAATCGCCTCTGTTATGGGAGTCGAATCCTGATGATAGTCTGACAAAGACTGTGCATAGCCTTTGCTCCCAATTATATAATTGTCGATACTCGGAGGTAGCTGATTTCCTTACCAAGCAAATCAAGGCTCACTCCAATAATGAGTTGAGTCAGCTTGTGGCGCCTACACGCGAGCCGGGTTTGGTGGCAATGATCATCCTTTATTTGGTACAGCGGTTTCAGTTCGTCGATCATATTTTGTTTGGCTCTCCGAGCTCGTCGTCTGAGTTGATGAAATTTGTTGACACGGTATTATTTGATACCCTCGATTGTCTTCAGCCCTCGCTTGAAGAAGTTCTTCGCAACCCCAATGGTTCTTCTACTCGTGTCACCGAAATATTTGACCGTAACGTGTTGATGAACTTAAACCGTGATGCAGAGCTGAAGATATTAACAGCACTTATATTGGACCTGCCGTTTGATGAAGGCGCTGTTCGAGAAGCAGTGAAACTGGCAAAGTATTCCTTTGGATTTGGCATTCAATCAAGCACCGAACTCACCAGTCGTGAGCTTATGGCACAGTTACTAGTGGATACATTGCTTGCTCGAGCATTCAATCAACCCCATCGTCGTGTCCTTGCTGGTCCCCCGGTGGACATTCCGTCCAACTATCTCGAAACTCTTTTGGAGTATGCTAACTTGTGGCAAGATCAACAGAATCCGTATTACCTTCCTCCAAGGACCCGATTGGAGGCATCCATGTTGAACAATAATGACCCGTATTTTGCTATTCGTCATCCATTGATTGCAACTAATGACGACTCTTGCGACAGTAATAGCGCCCCCTTTCTGCTATTATACGATTTAAGACAACATTCGAACCAGGTATGGTTTGCCAAGTTTTCCCCACTGGGTAAATGGCTCCTCACTGGTAGTCGTGATGGAAAGCTCATCGTTTATGACGTTCTTCGGGACTTCAAAGTGATTCGTACGCTTGAAACCACCAAAGCACTTGACGCACAAGCTTTACGTCAGCCTGGTGACTCAAATTCCCTACGTCCTGTGGTGGGAAAACTCCGCCTGGTGCGGGCATGTTGCTGGGATGAATCTGAGAAGTATGTCGTGGCTTGCTATATGGATGGTATGGTACGAGTGTGGAATGTTGGCTTTCTTGATGAGTCATCCAACCGAGTACCTCGTCGGCCAGTATCTGACTCTATGGTAAGCGCAGGTCCGACTACAGAGCAGAAATTAGTGCTGTGTTTTATGATGGTTGGATTGGCCGAGCTGGTTATAAACCCCACATCATGTGCTTTCATTGGACCGGACAAGTTTATTGTTGGTAGCGATGGCAAAGCATTAAGAGCATTCGATGTACAAGGAACAGAGCTTTTTGACTTCTATGGTAATATTGACGGTGCTGATGATGATGAAGATGTCTCTGGCGACGCCGACGACGATTTAGGGCTTAGTCTGGACGATGAAGTGACGGATCCCAAAGCCAGACCTCGTCTGTTTGCTCAGAAGCTCACAGGGGTGCTTAATCGCATTAATGCATTGGCTGTCACCCCTAACAAAAGATTCGTGGTAACGACTGACACCCTGCAGAAAATACAATTCTTTTCGATTCCTGAGCTGTTTGGGCCTGAGGCACTGACTGAAGTTGTTTGCCTGTTTATCATAGCACAACGAACGGATGCTTGTTGCATCCTGGCACTGGGACGTCAGTTACTTGTCTCTGTTGGTGATGGTGAGCTCCACTTATTCAACATTGATCCCCTTAATGACTCTGGCGGTGAAGTGAGCAATGGTCCGTTTCAAGTACAACTTCCTTACTTGGAGCGTAAGTTTTACGGACATTCTTGCGCAAAAGATCTGCTCCGTGCTTGTTTCGGCTACAATGTAGAACCCACTGGAAATGATGAATTAGTATTATGTGGGTCCGATGATGGCGCTATCTTTGTCTGGAAAGCACGTACAGGCCAGCTCATGTTGCGCATTGCTGGCCATGAAGGCCCGTGCAATATGGTTGATTGGAATACTAACGGCTTCGTGCGGACAGGTGCCGAAGGTCTCACTCGTGACTACGGTAAACTTTGGTGTCTGGTGGGAGACGACGGTTTCGTGAAGATCTGGGGCCCTTCTAACTGGTTCCAATGACATTTAATGAATACATATAGGTGTAATAACATAATGCGTCTGATACTAAAATGATATAGAGCGTGGACAAGCAACGGCCGCCGGGGCCAGATACGAAAAGAGGACGTTTAGCATGCACAGCCCAGTTCACCGTGATCCATGTTTATATTGATGGCATCATTAAAGTCAGTGTTTGCATCTTGGTTGGTCTCATTGAGCTCTTCTTGTTGCAACGCCATTTCAGCAACAACTTCGAAAGCTTGCTCAACATTGATACCATCTTTGGCCAGGGTTTGGAACACAGGGTAATCTAAACCACCGAGGTGGTTGTGGGCAGCTTGTTGCAACTTCTTCGGCAATCCTTGAATCTTTTTACTATCATCAACATCGATCTTATTACCAATAATCATAAAGGGGAAATCAGCTGGGTTTTGGACGTTCAGCTGAACCAAGAACTCGTCGCGCCACGATGTCAAGTTATTGAGTGACTTTTCATTTGTGACATCAAAACAAAGAACACAGCAATCAGCACCACGGTAAAACGCTACCCCTAACAGTTGGAACCGTTCCTGGCCGGCGGTATCCCATATTTGGAGCGTCACCGGCTTCCCATGAATGGTGACCTCTTTTGTAAGAAAGTCGGCACCAATGGTTGCCTTATATTGTTGGGAAAATTTCTGGTTGACGAATTGTTGCATCAACGACGTCTTGCCCACGCCGGAGTCGCCAAGAATGATCACCTTAAGCAACGTCTTCTTTCTTCCCGACATGGACGGCTGGATAATGTGCGTTTAGGTGACCGATATGGGTTTAGGCGAGAGTGCGAATTGATGTCACGTGGGTTGCTAGGAAACAGAAGTTCCTGATGAATGACACTCAACTAGGTAAGAGGTGATAAAGTTTTTTGGCCACTTGCGGTTTATGAGTATTGGAGAGACGTGGATGTATCGTCACGCGCCAGTAACATGAGACAGCACCCCTTCTCTCTCGTATAAAACGGTGTTCGAATAGTCATGGCTGGGTAAACCTTTCGAGTTATGTGGAGGCCGCCACCAAGGTGTTGCCCTGATTGCCAACAAGCGCAATTTATTATAGCGTGGAGTCGATATCAACTCAATACATAAATTGAAGTCGCACTATTACCAACAACGACATGGACCTGCCCGCATCATTCGAATCTCTATAATAGCGATACGACCACCTTCGACGTATGTGGAATTGCGAAGGTCAAAATACTTGGCTCCCACGTAGCGGAGTCGACTGCGCCTCGAGCAAACTGTTAGCTAGCCTTGGCACCCCCCGGTGAAGCGGTCAATTGTTGGGGCTCGTGACCATCGAATTGTGTTTATACATCATCTGACCCCTTAACTAATCCGAGTATAGAGCAATTAAAGTTGACATCAAAATGAACTCCACGCCCATCTCCACGTATCCCAACTGTCTCGAGATGCGAGCTCAGGCAGATAACCTTATGGAAAGAGTGGATGAGTGGAAACCCAGCAAAACCCATACGTACACCGTTCGAGCGAACTGCCAAGAAGAACCAGTCCAGCTCAGGGTTGAAACACGTCATACCCATATTAATGATGATTACTGGGCGGTCCGCGTGACTCACTTTGATCACCTCCCTGCCGCCGTCGTGAAGGAATTCGCCCGAAAGCTTGATAATTACGCTATAGGTCTGGTTGCAGATCACGCAAAATGCCATACCGAATTTGAACGCCAGTACATGGACAGCATCGTTAACGCCGAAACCGAGCTTAGTCGTGTTCCCGGTCAAGATGACAGTACTGCTTCAACCTACCTCAGTAAGGTGAAATACGATTTCGGTGCGTTCTTATCACACCGAACGTTTTACAATTTGGTTTACGTCTCAAAAACCAATGAGTATCATGAAATTATTCAGCTTCCTATCCAAGAACAGATGTGGTCGCTGACTAAGCCGAAGGGGCCAGAAACGATAGGGAAGTACGCTCTGGTCGAACGCCTTATTTATGACGCCGACAGTAAAAAACTCAGCTGGATAATGATGACCACGCTGAGTGCAGGGGGATTTGTTCCGAACTTCCTTGTTAATCACAAGCTTTGTTCGGTTATAGCGGAGGATGTTCCCAAATTCTTCGACTGGGCCTACAATATGCCATGAAGTAAATCGGTTTAAAACTCAATATAATATACTCATCGATTGAGGAGAGACACCACCGATGCTCACATTATTTTTTTTTTTTTTTTTTTTTTTTTTTANTTGCCGATTAAGACATCTGCTGTTTGTGGCGATATTTCAAGAGACCGGTGCAAGGCGATAAATTCCATGATAACGGTCGCGGGTCTTTCGGGAATGTGCAACGGACCAATAACGGCCTTAATGGGACGAAAGTAATTGTGCTACAAATCTCCATCCGCAGTCAATATCGTCTATTACTTCTTACCACTCTTCTTGATACCACCTCCCACCAAGGGTCCCTTGCCGGAGGCTTTGGCGGCCATTTCCTTCCGAGCCTGCGCATCGGCCTTTTGCTTAGCCTTGAACGCAGCATCTTCGTCATCCAAATCCTGCTGCTTCTTCTTGGGCGCCTTTAAGGGCTTAGCCTTCCCGCCTTGACGACCTGACATCTCGCTGAGGGAATTTGGAGGAACTCAAGGCTGGTAAATATGCAGCAACGGAAAAATTTTGATGGTTGCGATGCGCACTATCAAGAGTCACGTGAGAAGCATCACCCCCTCACCAATCAACCCCTCGTGGCCAGGCTTAGTTAAAAATCTCGCAAGCTGCTGCAAAGTTTTGCAAATCCCCATGGAAGATGGCATCTTTATCGAGTCTCTCCACGACGTCCCTTGACGACCATCGTCAACACGACTGGCCTGAGCACCATGGTCGTCGGCGCCTGAGCACCAGAAGACAACTGATTGTCGAACGGAAGATTCTGCGCCAGATGACCACGCAGCTGCTTGCCAGGACTATTTCCCGTGAATCTTTAACCCTGCAACTGACTGAAGCCGATGTTTGCTTCCCACTTACTCGAGAACATCCTCATATTGATTTTAATGTTCTCGACTCATTCATTGCCGAAGAACGCCAGTGCAATGTCAAACCAGTTGCATCGAGAACGAGCTCGAAGTACCTGCCTCTGTCCGAGTCTCTCCACCTGAACAACCTTCCCACTCGGTTTTCATTCATGCAAGGTGACAATGACACCACTCACTCGCACGACCTTAGCGGCCTCGTGCCCGAAGGTAAGCTGTTCAAACTGTTGTTTGCTCCCGGTAGTTCGGCTCCCTGGTGGTTGGACTGTTCTTGTCCCAATGATGATGAGATGAAAACGATTGCCCGTGCGTTCGGTATTCACCCGTTGACTGCTGAGGATATTCGTACTCAAGAACTGCGCGAAAAGGTAGAGTTGTTCCGCCATTACTACTTTGTTTGTTTCCACACTTTTGACCAAGATCAGGAACTGCAGGAATATTTGGAACCTATCAACTTTTACATAGTAGTATTTGCTGAAGGCGTGCTTTCGTTCCATTACAGCCCAGCGCCTCACCCGGTACTGGTGCGTCGTCGTATTCGTCAATTGAGTGACTATGTTAATGTACTGGCGGACTGGATTTGTTACGCTTTGATTGATGACATTGTCGATGCTTTTGTTCCAGTTATAGATGCGATTGAGTATGAAGCAGACGCTATCGAAGATGCTGTATTTGAATTACGTGATGTCGATTTTGCTAAGATGTTGGAGCGTATTGGGGAGCTGCGTCGGAAAGTAATGTTGTTAATGCGCTTACTCTCTAACAAGGCCGATGTAATCAAGATGTTTGCTAAGCGGTATCAAGAAAAGCAACACTTCTGGCACCAGGATCAGCTAACCATGCATCGGGGAGAGATTGCTCTTTACTTGGGCGATATTCAGGATCATGTCCTTACAATGTTCCAAAACCTTAACTCGTATGAAAAAATCTTCAGTCGGTCACACTCCAACTACTTGGCTCAGTTGCAAGTCATGTCATTCAACGCCAATAAGAGGATTAATGAATTGTTCTCTCAAATTACTTTGATTGGGACAATCCTTGTGCCCCTCAATCTTGTTACCGGCTTATTTGGTATGAATGTCACTGTTCCTGGTGAAGCTACTGGTCTGCTTAATTGGTGGTTTGGGATCATGGCTGTGTTGATTGCAATCATGCTTGTTTCGTTCATTGGTGGTCTGTATTGGCTTAACACTGGCGTCGACACTTTGGGTCAGCCTGAACCGACGCACCGGAGAATCATGCGCCGGGGTTTGGGTGCCGAAGTTAAGCTGATTATTCTGCTGTGGACTAACGATGATTAATAACTTTAAGGCTTTTCCCAGCCCGTTTATGTTTTTGTTTGGCGAGGTGACAAATATAGACGTATAAATGTACTCACTATTTACATGAAAACTAAACAACTAAAACCCTTACGGCCCCGATCCGGCGGTACCCTTTTCCTCGGCAAGCTTAGCCTGCTGCTCTTCTAAATACCGCTTGTAAATTTTTTTCTTCTCCGCCTTTTCCTTGATCAAAATATCCCGCTCGATGTCGAGATATTCTTGCTTTTGATATTGAGCCACACAATCCAAAGATGCTTTATTGGCTTGTTCACACTTCTTCATCAGCTCTAATGGATTCTTGTAGCTATTAGAACATTCGATGTACGCTTTGATCAAATCATCGCATCGAGCGAATGCTTTCTTTCTCCAGCGCTCAAAGATAGCCTTCTCTTCTTTAGGCGTGATAACCCATGCCGGCATGTTGGGGTTGGTTGGCAACTCGATATCATTAAACGTCTTCTTATCTTTATTGTAGTAGCTCATGGTGGGGGGTTTGCCAATGTACAATAAGTTGACTGATTTGTGCGAACGGAAATGCTGAGGGTGTGGCCTGCACTACAAAGCACGTACAGCAAAAGGAACGCAATCCGTGAAACAAAAAGGCCAGTGCTTTCATTCTCTTGATTTTCAAGATGCAGATATATAGACCAGGAGACCACTTGCTCTACTTAAGGGGATGTCAAATCAATTGCTCTTGAAATAGTCCTCATTAAGGGACGAAGTATTTGAAAGCTCCAATCAGTTCTACGAATGACCTGGAGTGCAAACTCATTGGACGAATGGGAATTAATCACATATCGTTTTCCGTGGCATATTCTCAAATTCGATTATCCTTGTATTTGAATGACTTTGAACCACCAGAGCGCGATGACCTGCACATAGCATGTGGTTCACCGTGTTTGTTTATAATAAGAAGCCGCAATAGTCACGCTAACAAACCACCACTATGGTGGATCTTATTCCGTGCTTCGATCATTTGAGGCAGGCAATCCGATATGTCTCTGAAGAACCGACCGCTGGGCCAGAGATCGTTGACGGTCTTCGGAAAATGCTTCAATTTCGACAAGATAATTGGCAACAACGACTTCTGGAAGCCGAAGCCCAATTACACGAAGCCCGCGAACAGCTAGCACGGTTGGAACAACCGGCCGAACATGATGAGCTCAAAGAGATTGCCAACTCGCTTAATGAAATTGTCATGAAGATTGATCCAGATCACTCTCATGAACCGACGAAGCCTGCTTTAAACGACGTACTATCAACAGTGAGCCAGCTTAAAACTCAAATTGAGGAGAAACTAGCTCTAGCAGAAGCCGAGCATGCTCGGCTCGAGCTGGAGAGACAGCTGCGGCCTCTGCTCGAAAACCTTGAGGCTCAGTTTGATGCTCTGGATCGATTGTTTTTGAATGAGCATGAAGATTTTGATATTGTCCAGTTATTCAAAAGCATGGGTGTACGCATAAAAACCAATGAATCTGGCGACAATGAAATTGTCATCCACAATCGAGTCGCCAATATTCTGAGCGTGTTGACGGTACCATCAGGTATCAATGACTATTCAGTGACAAATGCACTATGGGATCGCATTGTTGGTTCAGATTAAATGGGGATGTTGAAACTCAACTGTTATAGATATAATGATAACTCATCACAAACAATAAATGTTTTGAAATTTTCAGCCACTGCAATTTTGTTCATTTATGCCCGCCGCATGCTGGTTGCAGACACTCCAGGGAGATATAACTTTCCGCGCGCGATGGGCATCACTTCATGGACGAGTGTGTCATTTACCTCGCCAAAGGGGCCAGTGATGACAAGCACTCAAAAGACCTGATGGCGCATTGTTCGTCGATACATACGTCTCATCATTATATGTCGTTTCGTCAAGCTGATTGTCCCCGTCACGGTGCATGCGCTACGGGAGTTGGCGTTGGAGAACGGCTCTTTACCGTCACTAAACGCAATCAAATCGAGGTGTACTCATGGGGTAAAGAAGGATTCGACCAGAAGTTACCTCTCCCGGAACAATTAAAGTGTCTTACGGTTCTTCATCACCCAGTGCCAGACATTGAACTGCCAGTGCTGAAACCACAGTATAGAGTCCCGTGGCTATTAGCAGGTGGTCTGGCTCTGGGGAGAATCTACATTTGGGAATTAGCTCTGGGGAACTTGTTGTGTGTCAAAGATGCTCATTATCAGCCAGTGCTGGTTCTTCAGTTCTCACTGCGTGGGGAGTACTTGGTATCGGCAGGCGATGACGGGCGTGTACTTATATGGCGTACACAAGAACTTATAAACTCCTATGGCGTTGGTGACGACTTGCGGCTGGTGAAACCTTACCAATCTATCACTGATCACACCATGCCGGTTACTGATATATTGATTGGTAAAGGCTTGAGTCCTGATCAGCGATTGTATACTGGCTCGCGTGATGGCACGTTACGTATCTACGACTTATCGTCGCGCAAGTTACTCACCACTTTAGTGTTACCGCTGCCAGTGGAATCGTTTGCTGTCGACCCTGCTGGTAGATCAATTTACGTTGGACTCGAGCTGGGGATCATTCGTACGGTGCCCTTATATCATATTGATCCTCATACGCTGGTATTAGAGGCAATTGGGGGAAATGGAAAAATCATTACGATCGAAGACGACTTCAACTTGACACTGCTGTTTGTTCAACATCAGCAAGAAGCGGAGGCAGCGGTGACCGCTTTATCGATTTCAATGGATGGCATGAATATTGTGCTGGGTGATACGCGGGGTCGAGTGTTTGTGTCCGATGTAGTTACCCGCCAGGTGGTAAAAGCTTTTCCGGCTGCAAACTCCCCTATTTCTGTGATACTGGTGTTCCCGATTCCCTCAAAGGAGAAGCAGTTAGTTCTCGATAAAAAGCATCGACTTATTCCTCAACTTAAACGGATCATGGTTCTGGAAAATCCGTTGGAACATCTGCTTCACATGGAAATTCCTTCTAAGCCTCAGACAGAACCCAGTTTTGATACCTGGATTGAAACCGTTGCCAATGATGAGGTGAGTTTCAAGCAGATGGGCGCAGTGTCGTCAACAGTGAGACAGTCGGTAGCTACGCAGCCCTCAACGCAAAGCGAAGAACTTGCTAAAATTACCACAGCGTATAGCGAGCTCAAACAAAAACACGAGCAATTGCTTGAAAAGTATACTGAAATGCTTGAGTAAATTGGGCAGTATGTATGTTTTGCTCATTTAATAAATAAAATTCTCTGATTTGGACCGATACATCAGTGCATTACCTCTTAGGATGCTCATGCAAGGGATTGTGATTCGATCCTTTGGATCTGTGTGTATGCTGACTATAATCCATGCGTAGGTTTGGATTACCCTTCCCATTGTCAGTTCCAGTAGCTTCATTTGGCCCATAAGCGGAGAACCCCATGAGCGATATCGTCTTGTCCGTATCAAAATCGTCAGATCTAGCCTCTCTTTCAATAGATCGTCCTCGCGGCTGCTCGTTTACGATTGCGTGTTGACGAGTATCATGGGTAATTGAATTGCGGCCAGGACTGCGCCGTCGGGCTGGAGAAGGAATGGCGCGTTCAGGCAGCCGTGAACGGGAGTTAGTTACCAGTGGTTTTCCCTGAAAGTTGCGGGAACCACTGACTTCCATTGTGAGACACGATTTTTTTTTTTTTTAAGTGATACTGAAATGGCTGGTACTGGTATTTGATGGCTTGTAAGCCCCTGTCTCACTTTATCCAACGACTGCGTATGAGAACGTCGGGGGGAAATTGGGAACAGAATATGGCAAAAGCACGAAAATTGGGTACTTTTTTTGAGGTGGTTTATTTGGTCGATTTGAATTTCGTTTGATTTTAGCCTTGGGGCAACGGGCTCGGTCGCTGCCAGGTTCACCTAGTGCGACGCATTACTTGCGATGACCTAGACCACAACCAAGAACGACACTTTGTGAGTGATGGCGGAAGAGAAGCTAACAAAGAAACAGCGTAAGGCGCTTGAGTTCAAAAACAAAACAGCTGAGGAGAGAAAAGAAGACAAAGCTGAGAAGGTTGAGCGGAAACGGAAGCTTGAGGAGGAGGAGGCAGCTCAAGCGCCTAAGAAGCGTAAGACCCGGCGAGGCAAAAAGGGCAAGGGTGTGAATAACGGAACCGGCCCGCGGTTCATTTTATTCGTTGGTAACCTTCCCTATGACATTCAACAGGCCGAACTCGTCAGTCATTTCAAAGCAGCTAACCCTGACCGTATCCGCTTGCGGGCTGATAAAGGTATCGCCTTTTTGGAGTTTGACAACGACAACCAAGAGATTCAATCGAAGATGGAGGTCGCGTTACGAATGCATCACCTGACACTCAGGGAGCGCAAGATCAATGTGGAATTGACAGTGGGCGGTGGCGGCAATCTGAAATTCCGTTTGGAAAAAATCAAAAGCAAGAATGATAAAATGAATCAAGATCGTAATGAAAAGATCAGAAAAACTATCACAACCAAGAAGGATGCCAAAGAGAAATCAACCGAATCTTCGCCGGCACCTACTGGTGGTATTCACCCGGATCGGGCTCGAATGATCGGTTAGTATAATATGTCATCAATTAGAGCTAGACTCGGATCCCTTACGATCACATAAGAAACGTAATATTAATATTTGTTCATTGGATTAATCAAAATCACATCGTTACTCTATTATTACCCCTGCTCCAGGCCAGGGCGCCCAGGGTCATTCACAAAATCGTGCACTTTTTGGCCTTCTTGACCTTCTTTTTGCGGATCACCGCTTGATTGGTAGGAGCACTGCTCTTAGAGCCAGCGGCTTGCAGATTTGCCGCCCCAGAGTTAACGTCAGCGGCGGTGGCGGTGGTAACGTACTCAGTTTTGGAGTTGGGTGGGTCCAACACCGCCCGAATAGCGTAATCGAAAATTTCCTTCACCCCAACTTGAGTGGCTGCAGAACACTCGAGGTATTTCACTGCACCCAATTCACGAGCGAGCTTCACGCCTTGTTCGTAAGTAATGGGCTTTTGATTTTTCTCGGCAAGTTCGTCGATGACATGGGGTTCATCACGCATATCAATCTTAGTACCGACAAGCAAAATCAAAATGTCTTTGGGCGAGTGGTGCAAGATTTCTGGAATCCACTTCAGCTTGATGTTGTTAAACGAAGCTGGGGACACAACCGAGAAGCAACAAAGGAAAATTTCCGTTTGAGGGTAAGATAACGGACGCAACCGATCGTATTCAGTTTGCCCAGCAGTGTCCCAGAGCCCTAACTTAATGGGTTCGCCGTCAATCATCACCAGCGCGGAGTAGTTGTCAAATACGGTGGGGATATAGTCATTGGGAAAGGTGTTGGTGGTGTAGGAAATAAGCAAGCACGTTTTCCCGACACCACCGTCGCCAACAACCACAGACTTGATGCTTCTCATTTTGTAGGAAACGTTGTGCGTTGTGGGTGCGATGTTGAATTCAAAAAAATCACCGTAGAATTAGTGTGTATATAATCCCTAGACTAAGTGCGTTCGGGCCTGTATGCAAGACGGAATCTTTGCCTATACCCACAGGGTCGTCGCCTCTTCTGCACACGCGTGGTATAACCTTCTTATCGCCTCTATTCCCGTCATTTCGACGGAGATATAGCGACTTCACCAGTGATGCTTTACCAACTTTGGGCATTTGGTCCCTCAATACTTACTATCACGGGGGTGTTCCTTCGTCGACCCCGCATATGGAATTATTATCTCATACTTCCGTTTTACACGCATAGCCGGCCACTGGTGAATGGAGCTGTTATCATTTGCTTCTGCCTCGAACAATATCATTTACGTTCACTTGCAGATATTTGCACTGCCCTGAACTGGCGTGCTCCTAAGGCGGCCGCGCTCAAAGCCCCTCAACAATTCACAATTGATGGCACCGCAATTTTCGACGCCAAATTAGTCGCCCTTCTGATAGTATGCATTAGCGGTGGTAGAGTGAGCTGATGTTTACTACATGTACGACGAATACTCAGCGTTGACGCCGTTTACTTTACACGCATCCTTTTGCGTGTGCCAGCGTATTTACCACAAAAACAGGCTTGACCATCGTCTCAAGCAAGATGCAGCATCACGTGCATGATATTTCTCCATTTGTTGACGATCAAATCTAAAAATCATAATACTGACCTTTACCTCCCTTTCGAAGCAGCGTTTGGTTCGCAGTGATGTCACACTGACTAGGGTTACGGTAACACCACCGAGGTACAAGTGGATGAGTCTTAACACCGTATGCCTGCTGAACGTATTCACGAAAATTGAGAATCCGTGACGACACCGTGTTTGTCCGCAAGTACCCGTCTTTATCGCGATTGCCACTCCATAGATTCTCCGCTAATGCGGCAACACGCGGCCACAACTTAATCGACACCACAGAGTCGTCAATTAGCTCGCCCCATAACGGCGCTTCAGCGCCCAACACGTGCTTGGCCTCGCTTTCAGTCAAATTCACCAAGATGTTGAAGTCGTATAAGGTTTGCCAGGTTTTGTAAGGTCCACACCACGAACCCCCAGCGCCATGAAGTGTTGCTTGGTTCTGTGGAATGTCGATATAAATTGGGTCATTGAAAAGGAAGCCACCATTTCCGCAGTCAAGATACAAAAAATCTGAAGTGGACACGATAACATCATGACCTGTGGCAATCAAATTATTGAGAACGTTTTCACCCCCGCGCCATTGTTGAAGCACCACATCTTGGGAAAGGTTGTAGGCATGAATATCACCTACAAGTACATCGGCCCACATAACCACTCGAGTAGTGTTAGTGCGCCCCTTGAATACTGGCAAGGTCTTGTCAACCCAATACTGGAGCAAGTCGTTGTAGGAGCGGTTGCCTTGGTTTAACCAATCTTTAATTGACTCCAGATCGTTGTAGAGCGCGGGAAATATTTCATCCATTCCAGCATGGTAAAAGTTATCCAGGAATAGAGGTCCAACTTCATTGAACACGTTGCTCACCACTTCATAAGTTTTGTTCAAGGAAGGATCTAACTGCCCAGGAGGAGGCTCAGCCGCAACCAGTGGTTCGTCGTTCCAAAAACGATCACCATCCACCACTATGTCACTATCAACTTGGCGCCAGCCAGCATTAGCGTGTCCCGGCATGTCCAATTCCGGTATTACTCGGACCCCACGAGCCCTAGCAAAAGCGACAACGTGTTTGATATCCGAGTGTGTATACACTTCGGTACGAGAGTAAGCGTCCTTTGTCATATTGGGGTAAAAAATAACCTCCAAAGGCCAAGATTGACTGTCGATGATATGCCAGTGAAGAACATTTAGTTTCGCCAAAGCCATAACCTCGATTTGGTTTTTTATGGTTTCGACGCTTAAGAAGTTTCTCGCAGTGTCGAGCATAATACCACGGTGGCGAAAATATGGCTTGTCTTCAATTCGATAAGTCCCATTTAAATAAAACTTATCATTATCGAAAATTATCAATTGCTGAAGTGTAGATAAGGCATTCAATGCTCCCCATGGAGTCTCGGAGTTGATTATGATCAGGTCGCCCCCCGATATCAAAGTGTACAGTTCGTTGACTCCGAACTGAAGATCGGCTGCAGGATTGCTGACATGAAACTCGATTCTTTCAATTGTGGTAGAATTGTAAACCTCACCAGCTGCTGGCTTACTCGCGTAACCATTCGTAGTTCCCAAACCTGCGGCTGGGTACCATTTGGTATTAAACACCACGTTTCTGAATCTCAGGAAGCCGCCAAGAACAACGTCAATTGGGTTTTCAGAGAATTCGGGTACAATTTCATCACTTATGAAAGCAACGGTTGGGGATGTTACTTCAATAACCCGAGGGTATGGCATCAATGCCTTTGTAGCCCCCAAAGCAAGAGCAATTGCAGCGATATATCTCATACTTGAGTGTCAGCCATGTAGCGGAACAAATGGACTACTTATATACACACAAAAGAATCAATTCCGGTCGTAGTCAATTGATATTGTGGTCAGGATTGGTTTTTGAGATTCGTGCAAAGTAAGTCAAATACAACAAGCTCGAGCAATACTTTAAAAGTACGCGTCTTTATAAAGGCGCCCTATAGTGGATTGTTTCGCACTGAAGAGGAGTTCATATCTCAAGCAAAGAGCATAGGTTTGAACTCTTTTATTCCCAATTATCACTGCTCGATGTCTGAGTTATTTTCGGTTACAACGCAAAAAGGCCTACAGTAAATATCTCAGGCAATCTGTCATCCGAACAGCATCATTGTGGAATTTGAGCACGTGAAGGTTCGTGAAGTATGTCTTCAATTGACGACTCACTCCATTCATACTAAATGCTCTCCATCGTACAAATTCATTCTATATAGACATTTAATAAACGATTAACAACAAGGACGTGGTTGAAGAAAAGACAGCGGCGCGAAATCAGTATTATTAGAGCTAACTATGAATTCTATCTCACAAAGCGAGTCTCTCAATATGGTGGGAAACCTTTGCTACTCACTTACTACGATCTTGATGATAACCTCATGCGCATAGTCATAATGAGACCATGCTGGTACCACAAAATTTGTGGGTCTCGATTCCGTGTCCGTTGCGTATTAAGGAACATGTCGTGGTTGGAACAAACAATGTACCCTTGTTGCTTATCTAAAGTATTTGGGACTGCGGTAATGTCCCTCTGAAAGTCGAAAACTGCTTGATAACGAATCAACTACGATCAACTTGGTTGTATAGAGATGACTTGTTATCGGAGTCGTTGGCCACTCTAGGGGAGCATCGCATAAGGCCTGTTGAAGGCTACGGTCAAGAGCTCTGTTCTAAATTTACTGCATTGAGGAGAGGAGTTTATGTGGTACGACATTGTCCTCTTGCCAGTGTGTTGCTCTTATCAATGAGACTTGAATTACGCACGGCTTCGCCACCAATTCATCTAGTATCCGGGTTCGTTTGAATATTAATTGAATTGGTCTCGAGGCTGCACTACAAACATAGTCCAGAACTCGTTGAAAGAAAGCTCAAAAGTTTGACTCCTACTTTTACAGTGTGTAGAACCTTCAAGAAGATATTTGGTCACTGATGAACATCAGATCTAATTCTCACGCCATAATTTGGCCCTTCAACTTTGGGCCTGGAAGACGAACCCGTCTATCAATTGTCTCCGAGCGGACATTTTTCATCGAAAAAAAAATTAACCTGTAGGAACACGTTGGACCCCAAAACTCATGAGGAGCATAGTATTCGTGGATTCGTGGCAGTGACGAGTTCAGCCTTCGTCAAGATTGTTGTGTATTCTACATACTCCGATTTCGCACATCAGACGAGAAAAAGTCATGACCACACGCGATTTCAAGAGGGGTTCGGTTAGCTTTAAAAAGAAAAATTGGCAGCATCTTAGCTAGTTTCTGGAATCCCCACTGCTTACCCCACTAAAAGAAAGCCACGTTAACCTTTTTGTCCACGCGGGTGACTGTGTGTGAGAGTAGTCTACCACTCGGCCAAATTGTTCCCTGCATATGGATTGGCGCATAGATATGCATTACCCCATATTTCGCAAAGTCTTACTGACCGTAGTCGATTAAAGGACTACAGACGAGGTATGGAGATTCCCGGCAAAGTGACGAAATCTGGTATGAGAATTTTCCTCAGAAAGGCAAGTAGAATACTATTATTCAGGTCAAAATAGTGCCAGTAAACTTTGTTTCCCCGCTAATGTCTTTGGTAAAGTGGAGAAACAAGGGGTGAGAGGGGAACGATAAAAAGAAAGGACAATCAACACAGCAAACCAATTCCACTAAATCTTGGACAGAGTGTCCTTGTTTATTGAGGCGTAGCCACGAAGATATCAACGACGTCTGAATCTTTACGTTGTTGTAGTGGCATGATTTTTATGGAACCTCCCATGGTAATCACGCAACACACTTTAAAACTCAAGCAAAGAAAAAGGGGGTGGTATTTCTGCACGCGACCCGAAGCATACTCCGTTATCGATTCCCCTCTTTGGAATACCACTATAAATATTGGGCAATTCCGATCATATCGAAGCCAAATAGCTTTGTCCTATTTTACAGTTTGAAACGAAACCACTGGATTGGTTTAGTCAAACTGATACGGAACAAGCCATACGAAAACTGCCTTTCTACCCCAGAGCTGTTATATAACAACTTTAGTCCGTGATGCCCAAGAAGATCAAGTCTACGTCCGTTCCCTTGGACTTGAACAACTGCCCTCCTTTGGAAAAGGTACCACCTCTTCCCAAAAATCGTTCGGCTTCCGTTACCTCTATTGAAACCACGAACACTGATGGATCGGTGACGATGGTGGAGCGCTTAATGTTGCCTCCGATTCGTGAGTTTGATGAATTGACCTCCTTCGAACAATTTGTTCGTGATGAGACTTGGGACAATGAATTTGATTACTTTCACGCTAAGCTCAACTACTACCCGCCGTTTGTGTTGAAGGCTTGCAGATCCAATTTGGACAAGATCAAGCACACCGCGAACAAAAACTCCCGCAAGTTCAGACGTCAATTGAACCACCACGTCAAAAATCACTTGTTCAAGGATTTGGAGAAGTGCTGCGGTTACCCCTTGGACTTTGGGAAAGCTGAAATTATCGAGACACCCAACAAGATCACCTGGGTTTACCGTGACTACTCTAATCACGGGTTTTCTGAGGACGACGCTGATCCTTTGGACCGCAAGTGGAAATTGGACTTGGCCATCTCGTGCACCAATGAAAATGCCATGGTAGAAGTCGATTATAAGTCTATGCCTGTCGAAGACGAAGAAGCTGTCTTCTGATCTTTTCAAAGGGTATAAGTTTGTTTTTGAGGCTTTGATTTTTACAGCCTTAACTGTTTAGTTATGAATAACGAATAAATGAATTATGAGTTCAAATCATCGGAAAAAGCGTAAAAGTTTTCTCTCCTCGACTTGCTCGACACGTCTCCATTGTGACTGCTCGTATGTAACACAGGGTCCTGCTCATTAAAATTAACAATACGGTAGTTCATGATATTCATTGATTCTGGCATTCTTGTGGGCTTATTGACGTGAGAGGGCATCATATTGGGGTGAGGTATTAATATAAGAACCCATGTAAACATTGAGATGGGTCAGAACCCATTGCAAAATCCTTTCGAGTTCCTGTATTATCACATTCATTGAGACAGCGTCAATCGTGGAATCGGCAAGTATCGCTGGCATAGTGACTATGAGCCTTAGCAAATGCTCCAAGCCATAAACTTGACTTGGGGGGGTTTGATCATTGATGGTTTCCTTCTGCAACAATTCGAAATATTGTTGGTTCTCGTACTTATAAAGAAGCATCAAATGGAGCAGCTTATCGAAATAAAGAATGAGTCCATTAAGCACTTCCCTCAAAACATCTTTTTGGGTCTCATCTAACAGAGGCAGACGATACTGGCTGTAGTCCTGCAAAATTTTCACCACCGACAGTTCGGCAGGTATACTCACAAGTTGGTGATCGCGTGTCACAAATTGCCAATCATCAACAAGAATGTGCTTGATATTGTCATCATATTTGAGCACTAGCAACTGAGCCCGTTTTCGACGTTGCAAAGGAAGCTTTGATGACTGAGAACCCGGCTGTTGTCGTCTAACCAAGGGAGATAGCGCTGGTGAGGCTTGCCGGGAAATCTTGGGTCGCTTGTTGATGGAGTCTAACTGGCTCTTTTTCAGCTTATTCTCATCATTATGCTCCAATATACGTTCGATTCCAACCCATTCATCCCACTTAGAGTTCCACCCAGAATAATGAAGGAAGTATGTATCAATTTCGCGAAGATGCTTGAGTCGGGGGTATCTGTCAACGTCATCCTCCTTTCCTTCCATCAACTCGACCACATTCAGACCCGCTCGATGAATCTTAAGCACTTTTGCCTCGTACATCAATGGGCCATGGTAGGCGAACACAAGGCTACCCGGACTCAAGTTCATAACGAGGGGATAAATTTCAAAATGTCAATGAGCACGCGCTAAGTTTCTAAACACTCGGCATCAACTCCCTAGCATCGACGAAAGCCGATATATACAATTTCTTTGAATGTTCTTTCTTCAAACCTGTTATGGATGTTTTTGTTGCCTAACATTTTGTAATTTCATCACTAAAATTTTTAAGCATCTTACAAGACAAGAAATCGTCTATATCATTGCACTAGCCATATCGGTGTCAATTATAGAAAGTATACTGAGGGATTACGTACCAACGATATCGCTTGGGCGCCGAAAGACGAGCGAGGTACTTCAACTTGACGAGCTACACATTAACCGCCGAATATGCAGATCATGAGACTAGACGGGAGTCATATCAATCGCGAAGAAACTCATTTTCTGGTTGAAGTCTTCACATGGTTGGTCATTTGAAGAAGGTATCAAAATCGTAGATTAAGTTTCATGTCTAAGGTGTTCTTAATCGCTTTTTTCTTTGCGTGCCACCCCCTCTTTCCCTCAATGTCAAGATTTTTTCGTCGCAAACCTTAATACACCCGATTTGCAAACACCATACTTCACACCCACCAGTTACTAACCTGAACGGTCAGCCGGCATTCAGTGATACATGAGTTTTCCGGGGACTAACCAGCTGACTGGTACTGTTGGAACCCCTGTGGCAGCTTCTCGCAAGCCCGGATTGGCGAAAGCAGTCCCGGGGTCCAATCTGGGGGGCGGTGGCAATGTCGTTGGCGTTAACTATCGAGTGGGCAAAAAAATCGGCGAAGGACTGTTTGGAATTCTTTTCGAGGGTGTAAATGTTCTCACTCAGACGCCAGTCGCCATCAAGTTCGAGCCAAGGAAATGTGAAGCTCCCCAATTGAGAGATGAATATCGCAGTTATCGCATATTAGCCGGTACTAAAGGCATTCCCCAAGCATACTTCTTCGGGCAAGAGGGCGTTCACAATATACTCATTATCGATTTATTGGGCCCCTCACTCGAGGACCTTTTTGGATGGTGTGATCGCAAACTTCTGGTGTCAACGGTAGTGTTGGTGGCGAAGCAAATGATTCGCCGAGTACAAGCCATTCATGAACATCATCTTATTTACCGTGATATCAAACCGGACAACTTTTTAATTGGACGTCCAGGAACACCAGGTGCTAATCTTGTGTACGTTGTTGACTTTGGCATGGCTAAACAATATCGCAATCCGAAGACAAAAGTTCACATTCCTTACCGCGAAAAGAAGGCTCTTAGTGGGACCGCTCGTTATATGCTGATCAACACCCACTTGGGTCGTGAACAACTGCGGCGTGATGATTTGGAACTGTTAGGACATGTGTTCATGTACTTCTTGAGAGGACAATTACCTTGGCAAGGGCTTAAGGCTCCTACGAATAAGCAAAAGTATGAAAAGATTGGATTAAAGAAACAGCTGACGCTGATCCAGGACTTGTGTAAACAGTACCCGGTGCAGTTTGCTCAGTATTTAACTTATGTTCGCAACCTCAAGTTCGAAGAGACTCCTGATTATGATTATCTTGTTGAACTCATAGATAAGGCTGATGCCGGTCAACTGGGAGATGAATCGGATGAATTTTACGCCAAAGCTCATTATGATTGGATGGATTTGAATGGGGGCAGGGGCTGGGATCTTGCACTCAACAAAAAAGCCAATATTGATGGCTATGATACACGGCGACAGCGCCGAATGCCGCTGGGAAATGCAAATAACATCCATTCTAACTACAAAATGGCACAACAGCATTTGCGCCATCAGCAACAGCAGTTGCACAACCACCAGGTATCAAATTCCAATAAGGGCTACGGTGCTGTGGGCGAACATACTCATTCGCACGAAGACGGCGACGTTCATCTGGAGGATCTGGAATATCAGCGTCCCCGCAAGGGCTGTTTGAGACGGCTCTTCTTTTGCTTTTAGATCATAAATACTGAAATGAACTCCTAATAAATGAGTACTTTTACCGTATAGAGTTCAGCTACTTAATTAGGGCTCGAACGTATGTTTAATTTTTCGTATCAGCAGTTATGAGCATGGACACGCGATAGTTTGGGGAAGCTCCGGGCGTATGATTGCCAGTCAATTCCATCATGCGCCGAGCAACAGCAGCTTGTATCCGGTGTCATGACCGCAAGCAGCGATGCTCCGGGGACCACCCATGTGTACAATGTGTCAAGAACGACGCTACATGTGAGTATCGAGTGAAAGCAAAGCCAATAAAAATAACCGACGTTGAGTATGAACGTCTTGTGAGAGAGAGAGACCGCTACCACCATGAGGTAAAACTTCTTCGACGGTTATTGGGGAAGTACAACGTGGATGAAAGCCCGGAGTCTGAATGGACGCATAATTCATCAAAAACTGAACCGCTTAAGTTATTGGAGTGTGCTCTGGCTGAGGTCATCTGCGAACAGTTGGATGCATGGGTTAACCTGGGTAAAGATCTTTCTCCATTGTCGTTTTCGTGGGCTTACGAGGAAAAGGTATACGACTGGGTGTTTGAAACAAAACCCCTTTACAATCCCATTGACAGTCTCAGTATGGAAAAGATGTACCTTTCGTACAGAAACGTCACCACTTTCATTCGTCTGGGTTATCTTACTGTCGAGCCCAGTTTTCTCGATCGCTGTCGTCAATACTTTGAGGGTCAAACGATGCCCGTTAAATTTTCTTACAAGATGCTCATGATGCAAGCGCTTGGTGAAGTATACGATCAGCTGATGGATGTTCTGCTGATCACCACCCAGGTAACTCACCTTCCGGGATTAACGTGTTTTCAATTTGTTCTTGGCAACTTTCAAGGATTGAACTCGATGATAAAGGCCGATCACAACGACACGATTGATACAATTGAGCTATTCGGAATCATGGCAATCTATTTGAGAATCCTCGACAAAAAATGTGCTGCATATTTGTTCACAAACAATGCTCTTCAATTAGCAGTGTCTCTTGAGCTTCACACTTCCAATAATTTCGAACATCAGGCAACGTGGTGGTCAACGTATTGCCTTAATCGTTTCTTGGCAATCCGTATTGGAAAACCTCTTCTTGTTTTCCCAATTGAGTCAACGTGTAAGTTGCCACCTGATCCGGGCCTCGCTGCTCAGGTGCAACTTGCCCATATCCTGGAGAGGATATGTCGGCAATTATTTGGTAATGATTCGAATATGTCTGACATTCATCCAAGAGCAAACAACAACTACAAGTTAGTTGCTCAAATAATGCATTCTTTAATTGATTGGCACGACAGCTTACCACCTTATTTGCAATTATCGGTGAGCAGCGATCAAGAAGTCGTGGAACCTGCTGATCGTGTAATCTACAGCTTGCATCTCAATTATCTTCATCATATTTATCTCGCGTTGATTCCAATTTTAATGAAGTACGCTGAGGTTCAATTGTTGACTTTTCATAAGGAGAAGAAGGTGTTACAAGCGGCAAACTTGATGTCTAAGAACATACGCGAATTGGTGGAAAAACTTATAGACTCTTGCCAACTTACATTGAATATCTTTATTCAGGTCTATCGTGCCAAAGTATTTCGCCTTTTTGGTTTTACTGACTTGGATCATATGCTAGCGACAAACGTCAGCTTTCTTATCGCAATGATGCTCGATATACGGACCAGCAGAATAAATTCGATAGAGGATAACCTTAAGGTGGGACTCCATTTTATGAATGAGCTTGCGTCCAAAGGAAACAAAGTTTGGGGACGCAAATTGAGCCATCTTCTCAAGGCCGTAAGAGATTTCAAGCCCATTTTGCAAAAGTTGAATTACGGTGGGTTTGTTGCATTTTGTGAAGAAACAAATTGGCTGGTGACTCCAGGGCTGGCCAATTACGATCATCACCAAGATATAGATGACTTTGCCGTCCCAGACCTCGAGGACTTCTCATGGACCATGATGGACTTACAGGCTCTTGATGAGTTTTGGGACGACACCTCTTACGGAAGTGGGTCAACTCAAGATACTCTGCCAATAAATTTTAGTTCGTGATCAATATTTGATATGTATTCAGATCATAAGCTACATATCAATGCTGCTATTGAATGCAGCATCGTGAAAGTTTCCACTAGCTAAGACGGAAGTAAATCAAGTCAACTTTAAAACAAGACAGTCGTTTAATACTTACTCTTCAGCGCTGCTCACCAGGCCGAATCTGGAACGGGCGGCCTCCGGTTGCGAGATCAATGAGGCCACCAGCTGCTTGCGAGGCTTCCAGTGATCCTGTTCATCACCACCAGCGAATTCGATCTTAGGCGTAGGCGCTTCTTCTTCCTTCTTGGCAGCTGCCATCCAGTAGGTGTTGTTGGTGGCAGAAGAGTGGTAGTTGTAGTGGCGACCAGCATTCACTTGATTGTTCATCCCGTAACGAGGACGAGACTTACCCCCGTTGACTCTAGAGGACATCTTGCCAATAAAGTTGTCAAATAAGTCAGGCATACTGTTGATGGAATGTATAATTTTTAGAGAGTGTTTTTTGATCGAATTTATATTCGCCACATGGCCAATCGATTTAATGTGTGACGGGGAGGGGAAGCCTGCATTGCTTGCAGATAAAGTTTGACAAAGACACTCATGACGCTCCCCGCGATATTCGGCGGGCGGAACATGCTAATATGCCGGGACGGCTTAATGCCGCGTATAGGGATAGTCTACTACGATCGAGCGAAAGAAAAGCATATTATATTGATGGTCTTGGTCTTTCGCGTACTTCTGAGTCTCCTGTAACTTTAATCGTTGATGATGATGTCAACCTTTTTTTTTTTTTGACACGGCTGTATGGCGGGTGCTAGTTCAGGAGCAATGACAAAATTCAATAGAATTCCTATTGCAAGAATGTTTCGATATGCACACCCGCAAAAGGTCTAGGTCGCTTAGTAATTTATGTGGCTTATAAGGAGAGGTGGCAACTGATAACTGGAGTAGCTCGGGGGAGTTGCTGATTTTGAGCGTAGTTTCCCTTGATTGCAGGGGCAGGATATGTTATCCCTATGGGGATGGCGGGTAAAGCCCGGTCCCGCAGCCTTGATGTTATGGCTACACTGCTTTAAGGGGTGGCGGGGAATTCTAATGTTGAGCCCTGGCCTACTTCCGATAAGAGATATGCTAGTAAAATCATGCGGCCAGGTGGAAATCCATAATGTTGAGAACCTCCATTGAAAAAAACTTGATACAAAAAAATAGTATATACGGAGACCCGCCTATTCCTGGCCAAAGCCCACGGTCTCCTCCACTGCGAGAGTCAACTTCTGCTTCAAAGTCTCATAATCAGTATACGGAGGCAAGTCAACCCGATTGAAACAAGTATGGGACTTAGGAAGCTGGTTGGGCTCACCCGCCTTTTCGATAGTAAATCTTCTAGGACCGTCGGAACCTTGTAAGTCTTTGAATCCATTAACAGGGATCCGCGACGTACCGGTAGTGAATTGTAAAAGACGAGCTTTCTGTTCTGAGTCCCACTCTTTAATGCACCGCCAGAACCACTGGATAACCTGGTCGTTCTCTTGGTATCCTCTATAATCGGTATGCTTCTTCCAGTCGGTACAATCAATATCAGCCAACCCACCGATTAATAACTCAAGCTCACGCTCGTCAAACACATTAACTAAATCCTGTGGAATCAACTCATTAAACCCATCAATGAAAGCCTTAAACTGCTCTTCCACACGTTTAGAAATTTTCCACTCGGTGATGAGCTCAACGTATTCATGCTTATTTTCCTCAGTAACCTCGATATCTCTGCCGCCAGGTTTGAGATCAACCTCAACCACCTCACCAAAACGCTCGTCTTCAGCCGAGAAGGTAAGTTCTAATACAGTAACGTCATTTTCGAGAATCCATTTAAGCGACCGGTAAAACTCGGCATCGACCCCTTCCATGTCGGACAATACCACTTTTTTGTGCAACATCATCTTATACAACGCTCCCACAAAGAACGCATCCAAGAAACGACGGTGGAATACACCCAACCCAACCACACGACCAATGAACTTGAAATAGTTCAAATGCTCAGGGTTGATACCCGAGTTCGGGTTGATCTGAAGAGTATAGTTATCGTGTGAAGAATACTCGAATAAGCAGTAAAATGGGTTGAACATATCATGTGACAACAAGAAAAAAAATTCTCGAGAAACCCCACCATAATCCAAACCTTCTTCTCCGTCGAACTTGATCATCAAGCGCTTCTTGAGATCTTCCGGCGTTTGACGCATAATTTCCTGGTACGAATCTTCAAAGATATGGTCGCGTCGAACTTTAATGTGGCACTGACCCGGTAAAATACGCAATGCTGGTTGCGAACGGAAGTAAATAACCTTCCGGCGGAAGTCACGCTTGTACTGTGGAACGTTTTGATCCAAACTCGATGGCAATCGCGGGTCATCCCACGTCGTGGTCTTCGTGTTGTGGTCAACAAAGTACACCCGAGCAGTGTTCGTGAGACGCATCTCCCACCCGGACGGTAACGGGCCCAATTGTGAGACTGGCTGTTGCTGGATTGTGGTATTGGGGCCAAACGTTCTGATGTATTGTTGACGACGAGGGTCAACCCAAGTTGTGGTACGAGTGTTGTGATCAACAAAATATGGGCGACCTTCATTGGTGAACCGTTGTTCCCATCCCGACGGCAATTCACCAAGACCCAGCGTCGTGGCTCCCAGGGCTGCTAATGAGATTGCCGCAGCGGGCAGCACCGGTGCTTGCCCTCCGGTCAGGTTGACGGTGACATTTCCCGTTGTCAGCAGGATAGTGGGGCCATTTTGGGAGTTGGGAGTCAGCGCCTGGCTCAGAGATTCTCCCGGTAAAGTACGGCCACGGTGTTGACGGCGTTCGGCTTCTGTTGCATTTTGCCGCTGAATCCCACGGTCGCTTTCCAGTTCGTCAAGTGCCGGCCGCTGCCAAGTGGTGGTGCGCAGATTGTGGTCGACGTAGTATGTACGACCAAAATTATCGGTACGGCGCTCCCATCCTGGGGGTAACCGTCCGTATTGGTCCTCAAACGAAGAAAATTGTCGTGTCTGTTGCGATGACGGAGTGGCAGCAGTGGTAGAAGACGCCGCGGCCGCCAGGCGTTCCGACATTGCTGATGCCGCTGGGGGCTCGGAGCGAGACGATGACAGCGCCGGTGCCGGTGCGGGTGCCACCAGACCGTTGGTGGCAGATCCCTTATGGGAAATCACCACGATTATTTTGCCACTCACTGCCAAGTTCTCGTTGCTCTTCTTTAAGTCACGGGTAATAGTTTCTTCAGAATTGGGCACAGATAAATCTATGGCATCACCGATGCGGATATTGACCACCCCTAAAAAGCCCTGATCCTTCTTTTTGAACTTTTTCTGATCAAACACCTGGATCACTAGTATCAGATTCTCTGTGGCGTTAAACGTGAACAGTTCGTTCCAGTATGGATTCAAGGTTTTTTTCGCCGTCTTGGTGGTTTTAGTTTGAGCACCATCAATGGTAATGACAGCGAAAGGATCTGGCTGTTTGAAAACGTCACGCTTGTACAAGCTCTCGGCCGCCACCACTTTGACGCTGATGGGGACGGAACGGGTCATGTTGCCTTGCCGGACGATTCAGATCCTTGAGACGTTGACAAGGAAGGATCCCGCTAATGAGCCCGCAGATGCACTGGAAGGGATACCTATAAGGTAAAGGATACACACAAGTAAGCTGACGAGTGGCGAAAGCTTCGGGCAAGGACGACAGAAACTGCGGGATACCTCGCTTGAGCTGTTTTTTCCCTTGAGCAAAGTTGACTGGTGGTGGTATCGTGCGAATGTGTCGATAGGAGAGTCTATGTGCAGGGTGCCGCACCTGCCGGAACGCCCTTGGATTTATTAAGCTACTTTGGGCCCAGTGACAAAATTGCGTTGACGGTGAAAAGGTAGTGAAGGGCGAGGATAGCTTGTTGTCGTGAATCACTGACTTTGTTGTGGTCTCCAGAACTATCAAACTACTGGCGTGGCTAAAGCTTGCTAATCTAATGAATCGTGTGGCGCCTCCTCCGGAAATTGGTCGTCTCCTATGTTCTAAAAACGAGAATGACGGGGCGGAGCTTTCCTGATCTCATCTTAGTGATCCACGTCCCCCAATTATCTTGCCCTTTTCGGCGGTGCTGCGCGCAATATTCCGGCGGTCCCTCTGTGGACCCCACTACGGCATCAACGTATTAGGGGTCCGGCCCGTGGTTGTCATGCATCGCCGCCTTAAAAGGGCCTTCCACCTGTAGTAATGTTTACATAAATGCTGTTGCCCGACGCGCGAGGCCTCCCGCTGACAGCATACAGCCTCATGCATGGCCAGCATCGTAACCCGTAATTGTCAAAGCATATTACTCTTGGTGGTCTTACCCGCCCATTGTCTCCTGTCGACATTTTGAGCGACCCTCTCAATTTCATTGGTCGCTATTGCTCGTTGGGTGTGTCTTTCCTGCATTACCGCAAGCGGCGTGCGCTACCACGCGATAAGCGTTTAGGCGAATTCTATTCATCCACTCCTCTGATTGAACTACCCCCCAGCGGCGACAGCATGTCTTCGCCACGTATTCCTGAAGAGGGGCTGACCTCCCTGGGAGGCGGGCAGCGTAACCATCTGGTGACGCGGCTCCGCAAGAAGCTGTGGCCTCACCTTCACAAGCGCCCACAAGGGGGCCGATCGATGGTATACCTGGTCGATGACGACGTCAACGACACCATTGGATCTCAGGACTATTTTGAGGGATACCAAGATGCTTTGCGGGAAATGCTCGCTGACGAAGACTCCAACATTGAGGAGCCAAGTGAGTCCCCCGCAGTAGGGGGCCTTGAAGCGTCAGAAGACGCCGATAGCGCCCTGGTCCATTCCAATTCGCTGTCGCTCAACTTGCAACAACGCCAGCAAGCAATCAATTCAACTCACCCATTCGGGATTAAAATTTGGAAGCCTTCAGTGTATAAAAAGAATCGACTGGTGGCTCAACGGGCTGATGAAGACATTCACGATTACCAACACCGCCCCGGGCGTATCACTTGGATGGTTACACTTACTAATTTTATTTGGATGTTCACAGTGGGTATCCTTTTGGGCGGTTTATGCACTGTGGGGGCGTTTATTGTATTGCTTTGTAGTGCGGGTTCCAGTCTGTGCTGGCCTTACGTTACGCTTTTGATTAAGTTGGGAGGTTATTTTCTTTGGCCATTTGGCAAATTCGTGTTGCTCAAGCGTGACAAGAATTATCTTGATGAAGATCAATTAGATGGTCGCCTGATTTCGGAATTTCATCAATGGCGGTTGCAAGAGGAAGGCCGGCTTTTCTACGCACCGCCTCGAAGACAAACGGATGGTCTCCTCAAAGATCACAAAGGTCGCTCCCTTCAGGAACTGTTTTCAGCTCAAGGGCCATCTACTCAGCAAAACGCCGATCATCAACAAACTTCAGATGATGAGGACAACGAAACCGATTTCAAGCTGCGGTGGTTCGGGCGCGGTCTGTGGCTGGTGGGTCGTTTTGCCTTTTATCTTTTCTTCTATTTAATACTTCAGCCCTGCTTGTACTTGGTGCTGCTTATTTGTTGGTTAGTTGTTTTCACCATTCCCATGGCCAACATCACTAATACCCTTTGTGATCATTTGAGACGCCATCCTTTGGCACTTGATTTCGAACCGGAAGCCTTATTCTATCAACATCGGACGCCCAAAAATCAACGTCTCTTAATGTGCACGTATAAGTGTTGTGGTCTTCATTACTACAAATACACTATTGATGGTACCAACATTTTTTTCATCAACTTGATTCCCGTGGTTATCTTTGTTATATTGGACTTTTTCGTGTTGAAGGAGAAACTTCACTGGAAAACCTGGTACACCGATGCGAACTTCATATTTTGTGCATGTCTTTTCTCCATCATTCCCTTAGCATACTTCATCGGACAAGCAGTCGCATCAATTTCAGCCCAATCCCTGATGGGAGTGGGTGCAGTTATTAATGCCTTTTTTTCTACGGTTGTGGAGATCTTTTTATATTGTGTGGCCCTCAATCAAGGTAAAGGTAAATTGGTGGAAGGCTCCATGATTGGTCTGATATTGGGTGGTGTGTGTTTGTTACCAGGATTATCAATGTGTGGGGGGGCTCTTAAGCGAAAGACTCAACGGTACAACCCTCGCAGTGCTGGGGTCCTGTCCACGATGCTTCTATTCGCCATGGTCATTATGTTTGCTCCGTCACTTTTCTACCAGATCTATGGCACGTATGAGCTCCGTTGTAAATCATGCGTTGGGTTCATGGCTGAGAGTCCTGATTGTAAAAAATGTCGCTTTATCCAACCCCTGTTCACACTTGATAAATTGTATTACAAAGTACTTCGGCCGTTTCTGCTTATTGTGGCAACAGCCTTATTTCTTGCCTATGTGTGCGGTCTCTACTTCACGTTAAAGTCGCATGCACTGTTGATCTGGGCCACTTCACATGACAAAAAAGATGATGTGGGCGCTACGCCAATGTTGCCGCCGCAAGTGGGGTCAACGCGTGAGGTGCGAGTGAACAAGCAACTTCCTCCACTGGCATCTTTCACGGGTTCATCTCAACGGGTTCCCACTACTCTGGCCAATCAAACAACTGCTGTCGTAAGTAGCAGCGAAGATCCAAACACAAGTCAGATACTCGAGATTGAGGAGGGTGAAGGTGGTCATGATGCTCCCAATTGGTCCAAGACTAAGTCGACAGTCATACTTTTACTGGCCACCTTACTTTATGCTATCATTGCTGAGATACTCGTGGACACTGTTGATCTGGTGCTTTCAGATTACCCTATCGATCCGAAGTTTTTAGGCTTAACTGTGTTTGCTCTTGTCCCTAACACTACCGAATTTCTCAATGCCATATCTTTCGCTGTTGGTGGAAATGTCGCCTTGCTGATGGAAATCGGGCTGGCGTACGCATTACAAGTGGTACTCATTCAAATCCCCGCCTTGGTGATGTATCTGGTTTACGAAAATTTTGATTCTGTGGATCAAATTTTCAGTTTGGTATTTCCCCGGTGGGACATCATAGCCACTTTGATTCTGATCTATCTATTCACTTACATTTATGCCGAAGGAAAGTCCAATTATTTCAAGGGTTTCATTTTGATTCTTGTATACATCGTCGTACTAATCGGCTTTTATTTCAACGATTTGCTTGAAAGCGTTGACGATGGATATATGGCATTGGCAGAAATGTTTGAATTGTCTCAATCTTTCACCATAGGATGATCATTGAGGCTTGTGATAGGTTAACATTGGCGAAAATGACTTATAACTCTATATTCAAAAATGTACAAGATTATATTTAAGTGCTATTTACATGTTGATTTCTTAAGAAATCCTGCTGATTTTTCACCAACTTAAAAAGTTCAAAAATTGCAGCTGGGGTGACACCTTGTATCCGGCGAGCGTGGCCAATCGTTCGCGGCTGAATAGTGTTGAGCAAGTGACACACTTCATAAGAAATTTTAAGATTACCTTCATTCGTGTAATTGTAGTTGATAGGCAAAAGCAAATTTTCATCTGCAGCGTAAGCCTTCAAATGGGCTTCTTCTTTTTTGAGCCACGGCTCGTAGCTTGCCTCGACATTAATGCGGTTAATCAACCTGTCGTTGAGATCTTGATACTCACCAGGAACATTCCCTTGACTAAACTTTTCCATATGAGGCAACATATTGGCAAACGACATACCACGGTACAGTAGAAGCTTCCATCCGTCTACTGTAGTGGCAGGCGCTACGTCCAGGTAGAGTCCATTGAGCGCCGGCGCCCACTTAGCCCCCAGAAGTCTTATCAGCTTCAAATGATCTTTTATAGCGCAGAAGACGTCCATTTCACGAGTATAGCGATCCATACGCTCCTGGCTAACCACGCCATGCTCGTACCCTTTAGCCGTCAACCGCTGGTCGGCATTGTCCGAACGAATCAGTATGCGAAATTCACTGCGCAGCGTAAACATTCGATATGGTTCCTCCACACCTTTAGTGATGAGATCATCGATAAGTACGCCGATATAACCATCGGCTCGCGAGAGGTGAAGCTGCGGACGGTTGAGATGTGCTAAACCAGCATTTATCCCAGCTATACATCCTTGAGACGCCGCTTCTTCATAACCAGTAGTACCATTGATCTGTCCGGCAAAGAAAAGCCCATCAACAAGTTTAGTTTCAAGAGACTGTTTAAGTTCACGGGGGTCGACGTAATCGTATTCAACGCCATAGCCAGGTTGTACCATAATGACATTCTCACAACCGGGCATCAACCTTACAACCTGTTCTTGAATGTCTTCAGGCATGGTACACAGAATGCCGTTCGGATAGACTAAATGAGTGTCTAGCCCCTCAGGCTCAAGCCACACATGATGAGAAGTTTTTTGCGGAAACTTGATAATCTTTGATTCGATCGAGGGGCAATAGCGGGGGCCCTTAACCGTTTCACGAATGTGGATCAGTTTATCTAAATTGTCAGCGATAAGCTTGTGAAATGCTGGAGTGGTATATGTCATGTGGCACTGAACGAGTTGATCTTTGAGCGCCACCTCATCATTGAGGTAAGACATTGGCTGCGGTGGGTTATCTGATGGTTGTGGGGCTAAGTTGGTGTAGTCAATAGTTCTGGCGTCAAGTCGACATGGTGTTCCCGTTTTGAGGCGTCCAAGTCTAAACCCTGCTTCACGTAAAGTTTTGCTCAAGCCAAACGTCGCGTCTTCGCCCATTCTCCCTGAAGGAAACGCCTTCAACCCAATATGTATCTCACCACCTAAAAATGTTCCTGTAGTAAGCACTACTTGTTCACAAGCCACGACATCGCCATTACCGAGAAGAATACCACGAACTTTACCCTTATTCCGCCCGTCCGTATCGTTCAGTTGCATGTTCTCAATAATAACATCCTCCACTGAAGCCTCAAGCACCAGCAAATTGGGGTAGTTCATGATCACATCCTGCATTTCCTTCAAATAGATCTTACGGTCAATTTGAGCCCGCGGACCATGAACTGCCGGGCCTTTAGATGCATTCAAAATTTTGAAATGAATACCAGCTTTGTCAGTCACTTTGGCTGCCACCCCATCTAACGCATCGACCTCTCGCAAAAGTGTGCCTTTACCCACTCCGCCCATGCTTGGGTTACATGAGGCGGTACCGATCTTGGTAATATCGGGAGTGATTAACGTCGTTGAAGCCCCCAGTCGAGCCAGACCGGTGGCTGCCTCACACCCTGCGTGTCCTCCTCCGACCACGACCACCGAAAGTTTAGGAGCCCCGACAAGCTTTTGAGCTAACTCAGCATTCAAATAGATCAGCCTTCTCTGAAAGCGAAGCATGTTGGGGCACTCCTACTTCTGGATCACAAATGTTGTGTGCGATGCGCATCGCGACTACACCATAACCAAGCTCGGACGCGATGAACACTGCTGCTGACGATCTTGACGACGGCCTTGCCTACGATGTTGAATTTAGTGACTCTCCGTTAAGCGATTCCGAGACTGTTGATAATAAAGTCCCTGAAAGGACCGACGCCGTGACTGGCTCCAGCTCCAAAAAGCGGAAGAAGAATCAAGGTGGCTTGAAGGACAAAAAGAGGACGAAGATGGAACAAGATATCGATCGGAAACGCAATTTGGCTAAACAAGATGTTGAAACAATTTCCGAATACCTCAATGATAAGATACGACGTAAGTACTCGGACCTTTCAGCTTTAGAGTTGGCTGAGAAGTACTTCAGCAAGAGTGACGTGAGACTGACTCAGGACTTTGATGATGAACGAAATTTGACAAACTTAGAGCTGTTCATCACAAGTCGATTCAAGAATATGTTGCTGCCGAAACAAGATGATGAAGTCAAGTACATTGCCATATTGCTGCTGCTGGCGATTAGAGCCTGCGATACCCATCGGGCGACCAAAGATCTCAAGAATGGACTGGTCAAGTTGATCACAAAGAATAAATTATCTGCTGACATTTCGGTTATGCTGAAAACACGATCAAGAGTATTATGTCTGACCCCGGCGCGTATTCTCAAAGTTCTCGAACTGGATGAGTTATCAGTGTCTAAGGACAACGTTAAGATTGTTATTATTGACAATTCTTATTTGGACAAGAAGCAGCAAAATATTTGGGATTTAGCAGAAGCTATTGATGCTGTCAAAGAGCTCACTTCAGCTGGGGCAAAATTATATTTCTACTGATAGCTTTAATGAATGAATGAAGAATCATTGGCTCCATTTTGTTATAATTGACCACACGGGCTTCGAGTTTATTGAAAGCGCAACAATGCGTTATGGCACATATCAAGCCAAAGCTCGCAAAACCTGATGGCATGTGTTAGCCTACGTACATAATACTAAATCGCAAACTATGTTCAAGTGCAATTTCGATTAGTCTCATAAGAATCGGTAGGGGTCGGTACCCATGCATTTCAAAGATCGCGCACTTTTACTACGATGCGACCGTTTCCTCTCAAACGCCATGGCTAGGAGGTTAAAACGAATGCTCGTGCTAGGGGTACTGGGGGTGCTAATAATACTTGTGGTATTTGTTCTGATAACACTGCCGCAACTGATGAGCCAGCAGCTCGAGGCTTTGAAGGCATTTCCATTTACAAACTACACATCAACACTTCCAGATTTGAATTTACCCGCTAATGGTGCAATCATTGAAAAGGGCAACGTTAAGTTTACCTATATGAATCCATTAGGAAAACGCGGAAGCCCCGACCATATTGCTGCTCTCAATACGAAGACTTATCGTCAACTCATGAACAAGCAGATAAATGAACCAAAGGATTATGATATGGACACAATTCGACCACCACCATCACCTGAAGACTATCCAGACAGAGCCAATGCCACTATATTGATTTTGGTTCGCAATCTGGAGAAAATCGGTATCACACGTACAATACGACGCTTTGAGGATAGATTCAATCGAAAGTTTGGCTACCCATACACTTTTGTTAATGATAAGCCTTTCACTGATGATTTTAAAGATCGCATGCATCAATTAACCAATGCGCCTTGTGAGTTTGCTACAATCCCGCCAGAACTTTGGGATAAACCGTCTAACATTAACATCGAAGCCGAAACCAATGCCATGAGGAAATTACATCTGCAAAATGTGGTATATGCGCTAAAACAATCATATCACAATATGTGTCGTTTTTACCTGGGAAATTTCTACCGTGTCCCCGAGTTGCAGAAGTATAAATGGTACTGGCGCATTGAGCCAAAAGTTGAGTTTTACACTGACGTGAATTACGATGTCTTCAAATATTTGGAGGCAACGAACCGAATTTATGGTTTCACCATCAACTTGTATGACATTGAACAGACCATTGAGCTGCTCTGGCCTGACACCATAAACTGGTTAAATACGGAAGACAACTACCGGTTTGTAAACCCCAATGGTGCATTCCAATGGCTCACAGAAAATCAACAGAATCCGCAAAAAAATGAGGTGGCAGGTTATTCGACGTGCCACTTTTGGTCAAATTTCGAAATTGCTGACATGGATTTCTTCCGCGGCGAGGCTTACGAGAAGTGGTTCCAATTTTTGGATTCCACAGGCAACTTTTACTATGAACGGTGGGGTGACGCTCCAGTTCGCTCTTTGGGGTTGGGTTTATTTGCCAATAAAACTCAACTTCATTGGTTTCGAGACATTGGTTACTTCCACGATCCCTATCAAAATTGTCCAAACCATGAGAATGAAAAAATGAAGTGTAAAATTGCAGAACCAGCAATTTGGGATCACTTGGCGAAAGAGAGTTGTATGGGACTGTGGATAGATTATGGGATGGAATTTGACCCCTATTCATGATGAAACGATTTCACGATCATGCAACGCCAGTTGCTATTTTTATTGAATGTCTTGAATTGGACAAATTGTATTCCTGAAATATAGTAATGGGTTTGAGATGACGAGTATCGTCTAGCTCGTACCCATAGACAAATTTGAAAGTGGGGTTGAACTGAGTCCACTTGTCAAATAGAAGAGCTTCGCCAACTTTATTTTGTTTCGTCCAATAGACGAACACGTGGCAAAAATGGTAAAGGCAAGCATGGTATGAGTCGAATGATAGGTAATATCAAGACGTTGAGGACTTCGCGCCGTTTGTCTTTGTCACAACTCACAATTGCCGGGCATTATGAAAGGCCACACACCACTCACATATTATGAAGAAATTACAGTGGTCTTTTTTGTTTAACGTGTCAATCTCGTCGAAAACACTTGGCCTTATCAATAATCACGACAAAACGACATCACCACAACAACGCAGTCAACTGTGTTTTTTTGATTTTTTTAATTCTCCCTACATAGACGGTTTGATTATTCGTTGAATGAAACCACAATGTACGGCTTAAGTCTGATAAGGAGTGTCAGGGCTGCGACCCCTTGTACCTAATATGGAAGGACGCCACAGATCCTGAACCTTACAAGCGGTAGTAATTCAAATTCAGTCATATGGTGGAAAAAGAAGTGCGCAAACCCGGAATCGAACCGGGGGCCCAACGATGGCAACGTTGGATTTTACCACTAAACCATTTGCGCTTTTACACTTTTTCCTTGAATTTTGAATAACTCATCAAATCAACGATTTTAATTGTGCATTTTCGGCAAACAAGGGTTTGGGCTGTTAGCTCTCCAGTTACTGAACAACTGCCGTCCCTCATCCTGTCCTCCCGCTAAGTATTTCGCCGCTGTTCGCTTTCTCAGACCACATGGTATCGCGACAGAAGGCTTTATAAGCACTTAGGATACTCTAAGGCGTGGTAATCGTCCTAAAGGTGATATCAATGCAAAACTAAGGATGAAAGAAAAAAAATAGGGATGCAAGACTATAGAAATCCAAAAAAAGATGAATAAAAAAATTTATTAGGTATAGCATCGTTTTGCTCCTCGCGAATGTACGAGCAAAAGTCAGCTGACTTCTATTAGATTCAAATCTGACTGAAAGCATTCCTGTATTTCACCATTTAACTTTTGCTTCTTTCAACCTAAGACTTTTGGTGATGTTCAGTGATTTCACATCAACAAACCAAGCGTTGTGCGGCGGAGGTGATTTTCGCGACGCTGTGAACCCAGGTGAGCATGGCCGATCGATTGACACAGCTCCAAGTGTGTTTGGATCAACTCATAGAGCAGTTCAATGCCACCATCAATTATGTGAACATGAATGCAGAGCCCGCAAAGTTAGATACGGATCCCAATTCAGTTACAAACATCGCAGCTCAAGCACCCCTACCAGGCCATGCTGATCAAAAGGAAACGAATGAAGTAAAACCCGACTTTGATACGACTATAAATGAGTTGAGCAGTGACATAATAATCAAAAGTCGACAAATATCCATGCTCATAGATGGGCTTCCAGGTATTGGCGTTCCTCCAAGCGAGCAGCTTCAATTGATTGAATCGCTAGTGGAGGAACTACGAAAGGTTGAAAAAGAAAGATTGGCAAAGATAGCGAAAAAAGACGCATTGCTCAAATGGACGGAGGAACTTATTGTTGACGTTGCCAATGGCATCACTCAGACTCGAAAACAATAAATGTATATTCTATGTAATTTCAAAGTTCAAGCACGTAATTGTCACAGGTCCACCGCCAGGTAGAAAACCAACGGGCAGCTTCACAAGCGTCCTCTGTCCAGTCACTCCCATATATCAATGGAGCATGCTTATAGAAAACCATCCCTGCTGACGCCAATATCGCAACAGCTAAAAAGTATCCAACGACTCGCTGTTGCTTGATAAGGTATTCGCAAAACAAAGCTATAAGTAATATGAGGAAGTAGAGTGCTGGGAGGTAATGGTGGGGTTGAAGTTCACGTTGAACAAAGTAATATGGGAAGTAATTCATCGCCCACCCAAGCACGAACTCAAGGGCAGTATCGTTGAACTCTCGAACGTAAGGCGCATATTTGGGAGTTGCATACGGATTCAAGAAGCTCAAGACGTAGATGATCCCCTTTGCTACAACGAACGTTACCAAAAACGTGCCCAACCAATAGATAACGATATTGCCAACGCTGAACACTTCTGAATTGACTTTAGCATACAACTTCACACCTCTCAATGCCATTGGCCACTTGTCTGGAGTTTGGCTTTGGGGATCATTGTCAGTTCCAGAGCTGTAAAGACTCATGGCCCAATGTAACCAAGTCATTTTCTTCAAATACCCAAATGGTGGGGGCGAGATCGTGGCGTGCGACGCATTATTATTGAGCATTGGATGGTTATTAGACTCGATATACCAAAGCGTCCCCGGTATTGTTGGTTCGTCAATGCAAATTACTCCCTTTTGGTAGCCACCCCATCTCGGAAGACGATTGGAATGGCCTAGTAGAACGCATCCCGATTTCTTATGAACAATCTGGAAGACAGTTTCTCCAGATCTCAATTCATGGCGTGCCTCAGGGTTTCCTGTTCTCGTTTCTATTATTCGAATGCGAAATTCGTATTCGGCATTCCCCAAAAGGCCACGAGTCTCATTGCAATTGACTTCCTTTGAATAATCGTTCTCACTTGTCGCAGGACGAACATCCTCCAGAACATGCAAGTAACGTCCAGTGCCCTTGTGATATAAGCGAATGATCGAATTGTCAGCGACAGGCTTGATTGACTGTTGTAGTTTACCCTCTTGAGTATGATGGATACCTTCCACAATCCATTCGTTGTTGACATCATTTGCGAAATCGTAGAGGGTAACTTGTTGTAAATTCGAATCACTGACGTAGTTAAAGTCATGTGAGTGCAAGTACGATTCAAGTTGCTGATGCTTAAAAGTAACTGACAGCCCGAACAGCACCATCAGCGGAGAGTCTAATACTTCTGGGTCAAGAGTTGCCTGAAATTCCACGGGGAACTTTGCGAGATGAACACCTGGTTGATCGAGAATGGTAAAATGTACAGTGAACACAGCCAAATAAAGTAATGTTGGGAGCACAAGGATGGCACCAGTTCTCACGACTGCTTGGCGAGTCACTGCACCAACTGATATACTTAAGTCACCGTAGTAACGCCACAACTGCCAAGCGGTAACAAGCCCCACCCAAACCAATATAAAAACGCCAGTAATTGCTGTGCTCAGTGCAAACCAAACACCAAGACCAGTTGATAACAACATCTTATACCATTTCTTAGTAAAGGGCTCCACAAGTTGTGTCTTTTTCACGCCATAAATGGCAAGAGCTGACCCGAGCAATAGTGGAGCATCAAGCAATATGAAACGCAGACGTGTGGTGATTGAGTTTTCTACCACCAATAATGAGGATCCTAAAGCAGCTATCAAAGTTCGACAGCCACTGCTTCGTAGTGTAAGGTAGGTGAGAATCACTGTAGCAACTCCGCACAGAGCTGAGAAGGAACGCAACAACACGTAAGGAAAATCGTCGGGGTACCGCTCACCAGCCTTGGGAGGTAAGTAGCTACCATCGTAGCCAGCGAAGCGAGCAATCCAGTAAAAAATCAATTTTGAAAGTGGCGGGTGAACATCCAAATGGAAAACACCAAGGATGTATTGTCGTATCAAGTCAACGTAATGACTCTCGTCAAGAACCACCGCATTTGGCTGGTTGATTCGCCAAAATCGACTAGCTATGGTTGCCAAAGTAACAAGGAGGAGAGCAATGACATCCAGAATCCCAAAGCTGGCTCGAGAAACACGCTCTGGATCTATCCGCGTCAGGACAAATGAACGGTACGGACACGGTTTCTCCGAACTCATAGGTACGGAGTGTCTCGACGCGTGATTTTTGACTTAAGGGGAGCATGAAATGCGACTCGGCAATTTGCATACTGACGTTTGGCGTAAAAGCGCAAGATTTTTGGTTAATGGTGAATTCATTTAATCGTACATAATTACCAACGATTGTTGTTGTAACCTTGATCGTATCCACCTTGGTAGCCTCCCTGATAACTACCTTGGTAACCGCCTTGATAGCCTTCGTTGTGGTGGTGATGGTCTTCCCACTTATGTTCAAGTTTATTGGCGATAATAGCGCCACCAACAGCACCAACAACCTTTCCAAGTGTGCTCCCACCGCTCATTTTGTTGCCAGCGTAACCACCGGCAGCGGCACCGCCGACAGTAGCTAAAAGACCTCTTTCTCTGTCGTGGTGGTCATTTTGGTGATGGTGATGATCATGGTGTCCAAAAAGGCCGCGGTCACTTTGCTCCCCATATTGGTTGCCGTATTGGTTTCCGTATTGGTTTCCGTTTTGGTTGTCGTATTGGCCTCGGCCTTGATTATTGTTGTAAAAGCCTTGTGGGCCCGAGTTGTAGAAATCGTTAGCAGACATTACAAAGGTATATGGGCATGAATTGGTGTTTTCATCGCTATTTATACTGTGGGCTGAGGCAATGTATGTTACACATAAATGCATCCGCTTGCCGACTGTCGGACTGAGCGAAATTTATAGATAAAAGCCAGAAATTTCAAGACCATACCTCTAGTAGAGACTCGAATCAATCAAAGAACTTGTGAATAATGAACTATTCAACCCAGCGCATGGTCCATTTTCAATAGTTGGACGTTTCGGCTGCAATGATTCCGATTACTTGGCTGCGGAATCGGATCGGATTCTGTGGCTCAGCCGATGGGTCATTTGTACGGAGTTTATAAGGAGTGGCAGTGGCGATTAAAATTCTACTTTAGCTGGTAAAAATCACAAAGACATAAATAAATAGCGTATGAGATATCCAAATCGGGTATCAACGTTTACGTCAGCCAATTGTAGGTCCTGATTGATAGGTTCAATCGTGAATACTCAAGGATGGACAACACTACTGAGGACAAGTTCTGAGTTGTAGATCGAAAATGGCGGCGATCGTTTTTCCTCAGCATTCATCCTCGAGTCGGGACGATTATATGCGAGCCCCCTATTCAAAGAAGTGAATGTCATCATGCAGTGGCGGAGTCTACTTCTCTAATAAAATAAGCGAGGTCTTAAACTGTATGGAAGCGAGAAACACTTATATTGGATCTACAAAACGATTGCATTTGTCTAACGTTTGTCGTGAACCGCTTACCTTCTCTATTCATCCCATCTTTCCATTGCAGTTTTGTGAAAGTTTTGTGAACTTCATGGTAGACCAAGTGAGCACTCTCTGGGTGGATGAGTTGTGGATTGGGAAGTTTTGGGAAAATGCCAAACCCAGAGTTAGTGAGAAAACGGTTGCCTTCTTCTATCCCTTGATGACGAGTCAAGGACGTTATTCGGTTTTACCTGCATATGTGCATTAGTATCTCCAAAAGAATTCATTATTGAAGACTTAAAGAACCGCCTTTTGTCACGAAGGAAACAAATTCGACAAAGGCAAGGTAAGGAATCAAGAACAATTGGCAAACTTCGATTTTTCTTATGTGTGTTTGTCTTTTCTTTTTTATAATCTTGCATTTTTATCAATCTATCGTAATAACTTGTAATCTAACAAAAGAATACTAGAAGCTGCAAATGTGAATCGCGGAAGTTACACCTAGTCCTTGGCAGAATTTGGTTTTTAGAATTTCACCTTCTTCCGACCTATAAGGGCAAAATAAGGGCAAATGAAAAGGTTATGATCAATTCAAAAAAACATGCAAATATCATACCCTTACAATAGATTAGCCAAATTGAGCAGGGTGACGGAGCAATCCGGTGAAAACGGAAGTATACCTTGCTACAATATTATGTTTACCTTAAAAGAACTTTCGTGTAAAATGCTAGCTTCCAGATCGGAGTTATTGAGGAATGACTCCGATGCTGGTCGAAGGGTGTGGAAGGTTCGAGAAGCCAGACGAAGTCATTTTATCTATAAGTATGCATTAATATCTACCTGTAAAAAACGGTTGTAGAAGACTCTAAGAGCCACCTACCGCCGTGAAAAAAAACAGATAAGATATCTGCGAGTTGAGGAAGCAAGAACAAACTGCAAACCTCTGAGAGAGTAATAACTGAAGTAGGGTACTCAAGCAAAAGGGGGAATGTGACCCGTAGCCACAGGGTATCGAACCCTGATCTCTCCTTTTGGGATTATGTTAGCCAATTACACCATAGCCGTGGGTGATTCGAGCCAGTCACTTGAGAGACGCCTTGATTGAAAACAAAAACATATAAAGTTGGGTCAGAAACAACTTCTCGTTCGGTGGTGGTGGTTAGTGTATACCCTGCCCCTTGCCTGTCTCAATGTACCGCTGGTGTTGTTCAATCCACGTTCTCAAATCAGCCTCTGCCCAAAAAGCAGGGGCCTCATGTGATAGTCGTGACTCCTTGAAAAGGAGGAACATAGCCCGCAAAAAACGGGCTAGTTCTTTAAACGCAACCAGATTAAGACGTCGAGGGGGGAGCATATCAGACACGGTTCTGTAGGGGGTAGGTTGTTGGTTGACAAGCCGGTAGACGGTTTGGCTGACGGGGCACTCGCAGTAAGTGTGCCGTTCGTTGGCACCCTTGGTACGTATGAGCTTCGTCTGAGCGGCAAAAAGAGGTTGATTCGCTTCATTTCGGACAGCGGGAAGGTCGATTGTCTCATCGGGAGAAACGCCGACGAGGCAAAGGGTGCAGCCAGTTGTAAAGAATGAAGCATACTGTGATTCATCAACAGTGGTGTGGGCGGTCCACATCCATGCGGCTACATAACCGTGATAGAACTCCCAGAGGATAGACAGTTCCCAAGGTTGCAGCAACGTGAATTTCAGTAAGTCTCTCCAGAATAGCTTCCAGTCGGACGGCGGTGGTGCGTTTCGTGATGTTAAATGCCNCATTTGTGAAGGCTCGATACACATGTGACAGATGCAGAAGAAGGTACCTGGAGCTTCCATGGTGGCAAAGTGGCAAGCTGCAGGTTGGTGTATAAATAGGACTGATTTGATTAGAAAAGAATGCAAATGTTTTATTAGTGACGTTAGGATATTATACAACAAAAACTGTGGTATAAAATTATGACGGTCACTGGATCACGACTAGTAGTGAAGATTAAATATCAATTGTCTTCATTAAAAATCACTTGTCTAAAACTCTATAAACTCAGCGTTGTTTATACCTCAGCAATACCGCCAGTACTGCGATCATAACGCCACTGTGGAACCTTCCACGCATGCTCCCGTCATGCTCATGACTCCTTGCATGCTTGATCTCGAACACTCCTTGACTCTCGTCAACCTTCTCTCAGGTTCCATTGACTCCCGGAATTAGCTCTTCACAAGTCCGACACTCAAGATCAGCATTTTACACGACAAAACTAAAGAGCCTTTATGGCCAAGTGGTAAGGCACCTCACTAGTAATGAGGAGATCGTCAGTTCGAATCTGGCTGAAGGCAATTGTTTTTGTCAAAACATCCACTAGTTTTGTTGAGTGTTGTTAGTCTGCCGTATTGAAAGTTATTTGACAGTATTTATAGATTAAGACGAGCTAAAAAAGAAACGAGGGGGTAAGGTAGAAACTTAGCTAGTTTTGAGCCGATTGCCGATAGTCCAGCGGCATCGGCGTTGAAGCAATTTTGACAGCTTCATCCAAAGAAGAGTGTTAGAATTCCAAATATGAAAGGGAACTCTTCAACACAGGTTTGGTAATTCTTACCATCTTTACCTTTACCTTTTTGCCACGTGTCCGTCAACTGGACGAAACAGGATGAAGTTGGCGAAGCTCTTCCATTTGACAAGTGGACTCAGTTCAACCTCTCAAATTCGTCTATGGGTAAGAGCTAGATGAACAATCAGACATAACATCTGAGAGCTGACAGTGGCTTGCTATGCTTAATATACAATTATGAGTTCACTCTCTCATCTATTGGTGAAGTGGTGATTGAGTCAATTTACCATTCGTTCATTATCATACGAGGTTACAACTTCACGGATAGTTATTGCGAAGCCTTGGCAACGTGTTCCAACAAGTCAACAACTCTGTTAGAGTAACCGAATTCATTGTCGTACCACGAAATCAACTTAACGAAAGTAGGCGACAACAAAATACCGGCCTTAACGTCGAAGATCGACGAGTAAGGCGAACCCAAGAAATCGGTCGACACAACAGCGTCTTCGGTCCACGACAAAACCCCCTTAAGGTTGGTTTCCGAGGCCTTCTTGATGGCTTCGGTAATTTCTTCGTAAGTGGCTTGCTTCTTGAGTCTCACAGTCAAGTCAACAACCGAAACGTCAACAGTGGGAACTCTAAGCGACATACCAGTCAACTTACCGTTCAATTCGGGGATGACCTTACCAACAGCCTTAGCAGCACCAGTCGACGAAGGAATGATGTTGTCCGAAGCAGTTCTACCACCTCTCCAGTCCTTGTGCGAAGGACCGTCAACGGTCTTTTGAGTGGCGGTCATCGAGTGAACAGTGGTCATCAAACCTTCTTCGATACCAAAGGCGTCATTGACAACCTTGGCCAAGGGGGCCAAACAGTTGGTGGTGCACGAGGCGTTCGACACGATAGTGAGGTCGGGGGTGTACTTGTCTTCGTTGACACCAACGACGAACATGGGGGCGTCGGCCGAAGGAGCAGTGATGACAACCTTCTTGGCACCAGCGTCGATGTGCTTTTGGGCACCTTCCTTGGTGGTGAAAACACCAGTCGATTCGACGACGTAGTCAACACCGTCCTTACCCCAAGGGATCGAAGCCGGGTCCTTCTCGGAGTGGGCCTTAATCTTGTGACCGTCGACAATAAGGTATTCGCCTTCAGCCTTCACATCACCTTCAAAACGCCCATGGGTGGAGTCATACTTGAACATGTAAGCGGCGTAATCAGCACCAATGAAGGGGTCGTTGAAAGAAACGACTTCAATGTCCTTTCTTTGCAAGGCCACTCTCATAACGAGACGACCAATTCTGCCGAAACCGTTGATACCAACCTTGATAGCCATTTTTAATTAGAAACTAATTGTGAAGAAGAAAATTGCTGAGGCGGATTGCCGAGTCTTTATATCCCTTACATTCCCCGGGTGAGCGTGGCCCTCGGCCTGCACAATGCGCCTAGGTGGGTTACAGCGGCTAACGATTGTCCGGCGATGGCGCAATTCCTAATGTTCAAGGGGGAAGTTCCAGTTTGTAATACTGCCAGATTACTAGTAACTCGAGTACCCGTATACGTCGGATTACTGATTCTATTGCCAATCTGGCATTCGTTCAGGTTGCGGTCTGGGGCTTCTGATTGGGGCGGGATGCGTCCGCAAAATACCGGGCATCCGATAGGACCCGGGAACATATTGAAAATAGGCGATTCTACGACATTCCACCGGAGTGGCTCACACTTATCGAGTACCTCAGGGACGGAATTTTTCATATGAAGTTGACTTCGGCCATCGTGTTGGATTCGTGGCTCAGCTAGCTGGTCAGTAGGTGCAATTGGCCTCCCTGTACAACTCACACACCCCACAAATGCACCATTTTTCAGTCTTAGGTTTTCATGATGTCATGGCCACGTTTACGCATTCAGTGAGCGTGATCTATGCAGGAAGGAATAGTTCCCTCCACTTGGAATACCAACAATAGTGTCATATATCTTCCACGATGTGAGAAGAGGTCGGTGAATATAATAGCTCGCGTTATGGTGAATATTTCTATGAATCAGAGAAGTTTTGTACGCAAGAGTCAAGCACATGTGCTTCTCAAACCCAGTATTTTTCACATAGCACTGTACGATCCGTTGTTGGTTACTAACGATCTCGTCTCAAATCTAGACGTCACCAAAGTTGACAATGGTAATCAATACCCACGACATTCTAGATTTACGCGGAGACAATCAATTGTGTCATTACCAACGAAAACGTTCATCCACCAAATTGAAACCGGCGAGATCGGGCCACCTCTTATGACCATAGAGTCGAGTTCTTATCCTTGCGGCTAATAAGTTCCGTGATTTTTTTTTCAATTTTTGAAAGTGCACCAAATGCGCACTAAGGGCTGCTGCATACAGTGATTAATCCAACGCTAACGACGCGTTAATGATTTGGCAATCTTGCATGACCCCGAGTGGCGAAGCGCCTGGATGGCGGAATTATGGCACAACAAATTAACTTGCTGAGTTGGAGTCGCTGATCGCAGAGGAAAGTGGTAAGATGTGAATGTAATCCGAAGCAAAGTTACGCTAGCTCACGTCGATATAGCAAGTATTTGAATATTTATGGAATACAACTACATGGGTATCAATCGTATTGCGTCACTATCTCCACCACGAATCATATTCTACTGGTAGGCAGATATTGCTTTTTAGAAACATTTAGAGATGGCTGATTTTTAAGGACACTCTGACATTCAATTCCCCACCTAGTAGAAAAATTGTGGGGAGAGGCGTGACTGAATGCAGGGACAAAATTTTCCCCTCTCGGTGTAAAATCCTCGAATTTTACAATAATAAAACCAGAGATTGTTCATATCGATCACGCAATATATAGAAGCCTTACGTAGTTGTATTAGCCGACATTGAAGTGTTGTCATTGCGTGCTTCGCCGCTTAAAGTGTGGTTTCAGCGGTCCCCTCTCTATGAATGGCTCAAAACCATCAAAGTAGTCACCGAAATTAGCTTGCCACGATTGATTTTCCTCTCCAGAAATGACTTGCGACTCCCAGGATCAGTCTTTGCGGCTTAAACAGCCTCACCTGTCACCCCCATGGTCCCGCAAACGCCGGGTTGGTCGGCGTAACAACGTCTACTCCCGGTGCTTCAAAAATCCGTATTATCTGATGCTGATATTGAGACCAACGCCCAAGTTTGTGTGCAACACTAAGATTAGTGTCCACCACTGGCAATTATTGGACTTGTTACATTACGAAAGCGCAACAAACCGACTCTATTATACCAAGGTTGATGAGATTCGCCGTCTCGAAATCTGTCAGAATCAAGCACGTCTGGAACGGCACTTTGAGCTCAAATACCTCCCAAAGTGTTCTAATGTGGCATCCAACGGGGTAACTGTAACCGGAGGAGTGCTTCAACCAAATCTGGCAGTGTCACAGCTGTTTGAATCATTGGAAATGCCCACGGCTTTGGAGCCCGGCAAATGTTGCAAGATTCAGCGCCCGCGCAGCTCCAATCAAGGCTTATTCTCATATTACAGTCCTGAAACCGGGGCCCATACGACAGTCAAGTTGGGCGAAATGATCAATAACGATGTTAAGATTTATGACTCAAACTCCTCGCAATTCTCAGCATACGCTTGCAATAATGACCTGTTTTTATACTGCATGGACGTGAACAACTCCAGTCAAATTAGCGTAACAGCCAAAATCAACTGTGAGCTCAACACCTGTCTAAATAACGTCATTCGCAATCCCATGTGCCATCGTTTGCTTACAGTACTGGGTGATACCTCGCTGATATTCATGGTTGACCCGTCACTGCCTCAGCCTGTCATCAAAACCATCGATAGCAAGCACGATCTGGGATTCGGTATCGCATACCACAATCTGGGAACTATGTTCTCACTGGTGTTTCAAGATGGGCTGTGTCTCATTTATGATATCCGCAATTTGCTGGGCAAGTTGGCAGAAATCCGGAGTACTCGCCCTGGTATCCTGGCAGGAGCGTTAAGGTTATGCAAGTTTTCACCCGGTAATACCCAAGATGACCTCTTGGTTCTCTCTGAACATGCCGGCCGCGTCCATCTTGTCGATATGCGTCACGTCACTGATGAAAAACACGAAAGCCATCAAGTCATAGTTCTCCCTGGTGCCTTGGAGCAGTATGCCGATTTTATGGTACAAAATAAGCGAAGAGTCGAGAAGCTTCGAGGTGATGATGACGCCATGTCCGAATTAAACGCAGATGTTTCAGTTCATGATGTTTTGACGCTTTACAATGATCAAATTCGCAACTATCCTCTGTTTTCTGCGCCGTTAGTCTATTGTTACGACTACTTGATCAATGAGAACCCCCAATTATTCAAGAACTACTATTATCAACCACCACCTCCTCCACCTGCCCCACACTCCGTTCCCCCGCGTTTCAAAAGTCCCCAGTGGTCATCCACAACACAAGCCCACGTAGATGATCCTGCTGTGGCACCTAAAGACCAAGGTCTTTCATGGCAGAGTCTGCTCGAAACTGACGTTTTCGAGGAGGAGGACGAGGAGAAAGATGATGAAAAGCTTTTTGCAAGTTATGTGTTCCACGAGAGATCATACTCGACAACTTCTGCCGATAACTTGGATGGTGAAATGCTCATTGCTGGTCTTGAGTACTACTGCCCTCCCAATGAGGGTGGCCGCATTGTAGTGGGTACTAAACTGGCAGGGCTTATTGCTTGGGAAGTAAACGCTATTGCCCGCCGGGGTATCTCAGATGCCTCACTTGTATAGTGCTATATGCTGGTCATATGAATGAGATGCCTCTCTCGAGCATCCTACCAACGTCTTTGTATAACCATGGGTGTTGGCTCCAGGCAATAACAAGTTCAGGGGCTCTTAGCAATTTTGATCTATATCAGATATATCCAGTTTCTAGTGATTATCCCGGATTTCATATATTATACAAGTATTACACCACGGGAAGTTGACCAAGCTATAAACAATGATTTCTCGAAAAAGTTTTTTTGAAGGATTTTAACGCATAAACAGTGCTGGTGGTCATGTATGCTTTCGATGCTAAGGGTAGTAGGATGATGAGTAATGGTGTGTAGTAGTTCACTGATGCTGATGACCTTTATCTTTGTGGAGCATCCTCAGGCATCACCCATTGCTGCCAATTATCTTTGACACGCAATTGTACGTTGGTAATTTTTGCTGTTTCGGCGTTAGTGCCATCAGTGAACTGCACATCCAAATTTTGACACTTAGTCACAGCGTCCACGATAGCTTCGCAGACGTCTTGTGATTCAGCCTCACTCGTGAGTCCCTCTTCTAACAGAGACACGATGATCTTGACCCGCTTGAACTTCAATATGAGATCCAAGGGAACCCAACCATCAGAGTTCATATTCTTCCGAAGGTATATGTCACGTATCAAGTTTTCTAAACTGAAGTAGTAGTCAATCTGGCGTTGAAGAGCTTCCAGAGGATTCTGTTTCGGAGAAAGGACTGGGGGGATAGTGGGGCCCATGGCAGGGGCAGGCATGTAACCACCTTGTCCACGAAATCCCCCATTGCCAAAGTATCGAGTGTTAGGTTGTTTAGTGCCACGACCAGCCAGAGTGGTTTGCCGATAAGAGGATTTCAGCCCATTGTAGTAAGATTGAGGGTGGTAGTAGCCAGAGTTTTGGTTGGGAAAGCGCTTCTGAAAAGAATGTTGACCATTGGTGGCCACCCCATTGTTGAATTTTCGGAAAGGTTTGAAGTTAGTGTTGTACTTGTAACCAGATCCAAGTTGGCCGTCATCTGTAGAATGAGAAGCCAGCGACAAATCAGCTGACGAGTCGTCACCCACCAGACCCTCAAGCTCCACATTTTCAGGATTGGGACTAGCTTCATCCTTTTTCGCCTTCGGCTTCAAAGCCTTTTTCCGAGTCCGAGCGGGTTTCGCCAAAGGTCCTCGAGACTGCGACATAGTAACCTTAACGGGGATTGGTACCCACTTCGTCAGCGAGTCCAGTTTAGCGAGCTTGGGGCCCAGAGGCTTCACTGGTTCAGTAACCGCTTGATCGGGAGTCGGCCATTTGGAACTGTCAATAAGACCAGAAGTGGCCACCAGACCGACTGGAGCACCCCAAGCCGACTTTTCGGGTACAGGGGCTGGGGCAAAAGTTTTCTTTTTCGGGGCAAGGGTCGTATCACGCTCATGCGATGAGGTGGAATCGTCCACTGAACCGTTAGTGGCTTCAGCGGTCACGACAGGCAAGCTAGCAGCGTCTCCAGAGGGAGAGATGTCAGTCGTGAGACTAGTTTCCCCTGATTCTGCTTTGGAAGTGGCTTTAGAAACGGTGGTGCCCTTGGCAGCGTTAGCGTAGGACATGATTGAAGGGTGGCGAAGCAAACAACGAAGGAAGGGCCACTGAAAAAATCCTCAAAACAACAATAGCTGACGTTTCGACGAATGGCTCGCTTTCCTAACCACAAATGGATAAGAATGGGGTTACTAGCGGATCGCTTCGGTGGATAAAATTTTTCGCACCTACCTGAGCAGAGAAAGAGTGCACAGGGCTAGTGGTTTTTTCTGAAGCGCGCACTTTGGGCTAGGGAAAGAACTATGCCAACTAGTAGGAACGGTAAGGTAAAAGTCCTCGGGGTTAGCGGCCCGGAAGTAGGTCAACCGCGGGTGTCTAAGTCGCACCCCACACAATTTAATTCAATCATTCACCCAAGCGTCGACGATTTCATGGATATCTTGACCAACCCTGCGTACCGTCCGGTGCTTGAAATCATCAGATCAGCCCGTAATGGGTTAGTATACGGCGGAAAGATTCGTTTCTCGCATGCTTTGGTGATTTCACTCCTTTATCGACTGGGACCGTTGCGGCCACGAATGAACCTGGTGTTCAGAGCAACAAAAAACCATGCGGTGGTGCTTGCACTGTTTGCAATAATTTATAAATTGGCCCAAAAAGTTTTGCTGAATGAACAAGTGTTGGGGCTGTCGAATCCATACCTCACGAAGTTCCTTGCAGGGGCTATCGGATCGTTTTTCGTTTACTCACACCAGTTCCCCTGGTTCAACCAAGGAATCACCCACCAAATTACCTTATATTGTTTCCTGAGGGTCTTAATAGCGGTGGGCAAGATTGCTTTGGATTGGATCTTGGACGCGTATCAACCGTCGTTCGCCAACTATGCAGGTGACCCTATCTTATACTCCCAGTTGCTGAACCCTCAGCAACACAAACTTAAGGTCAAGTTATATAACCGCAGTTGGAAGTACTTTGCCATCTTGACGTGGGCCTTGGTGATGCTAATTTACGATTGTCATCCTGAGTATTTGCAATCATCTTTGAGACACTCAATGGCCTATATTTATGATGTTGAAAACGACTCTTGGCCAACGTGGAAGGCCTTCTTCGGAATATAGCTAGTTCCAGCGTTTCACGTAACTGTTAAATTGAACTGTTGCGCCCTCCTGTTGCGCCCTCGTGTTACGGTAACATACAAAACTCAAAAGATTATCAAAAGTAGAAGCAAATTTGCGCCATTAGTCATAATCGAATCCAATGGAAACTTCGAAGCTGCCACATTTCGAATACCGATGCCGGGCCATGTGCCACAGCAGAAAAATAATACCTGCCGAGATGTAAGACAAATTAAATTATGCATTCATGTAACATTTCCGTCATATACCAAGATGTCGCAATTACCACCACATGAGTAGGTGTCACACTGAAAGATCAGTCAAAACCAAAGATTCGATAGGTGCCACGGATATCTACGTATATGACGGTTCTCCATCTAACTTTGCCATCATTATTGCCATTGTGGTTGTAAAGATAATTTTGGAGTCAGATTTTGCATATCACCTGGCCCTGTATACGTGTCATTTTCGTGGCAACAAGCACCGGCCAGCGCGCTCATATAAAAGCCCGAATCCAGCACCCGCCCCACCTCATAAAATAAACCAGTTTACGTTATGCAATTCTGGAGATTTTCTACCAATGCTTTGGCAACCTTATTGTCCGTGGTAAGCCTTGCTTCTGCTAGTGGTCCTGCGGATGGAAATGCTATTGCCGACCCTAACTCGGCCGTTGTTAAGTTGACTACCGAGACTTTCAAGGAATTCCTTGAAGAGAACCCTTTGGTCCTTGCGGAATTCTTTGCCCCTTGGTGCGGGTATTGTAAGCTTTTGGCTCCCGAATTTGTCAAGGCTGCCGATACTTTGAATGATTCTCACCCCAATATTAAGTTGGCTCAAATTGATTGCACTGAAGATGAAAAATTGTGCCAAGAACATGGCATCAGAGGTTACCCGACAATGAAGGTCTTCAGAGGTGAAATTTCCGAAGATTACGAGGGTCCTAGAGAAGCTGACGGTATCATGGATTACATGATCAGAGCATCTCTCCCTGCCGTTTCGCACGTTGATAATGAGGATGCTCTCAAGGAGTTAATCTCAGAACAATCGAAACCTTTCATTCTTCAATTGAACGGCGATTCGAAATCCAACGAAACCTTTAATGAAGTTGCTCAGCAAGGTCGCAAGGACAACACGTTCATCTCAGTTGATTCATCATTGAATAAGGCCCTTGGCAAGAAAATCACCAACATCAAGATTGGTAAAAAACCGACTTTCTTGTTGGTGCACCCTGATCAATTTGACGATGCCAGGGAAATTTCTGGTGACAAGCTTGACGTGGATGCTCTTAAGGCTTTTATCAAGGATGAATCCATCCCTTACTTTGGCGAAATTGACCGTGACACTTACCTCATGTACATGACTTCTCCTACGCCTCTTGCCTATTACTTTTACGACAAGCCTGAACAGCGTGATGCCTTCAAGGAGAAGTTTGAAGCTCTTGGCAAAAAGCACAAGGGCAAGCTCAACTTTGTTGCCTTGGATGCAACTCAATTCGGCCGTCACGCTGAGGTCCTCAATATGGATCCTGAGATTATCCCCTTGTTCGCCATCCAAGATTCTGAAAATAACAAAAAGTATGGTATCGATCAAGTGCAGCACCCTAAGGGTCCTAAATTCGACGTGATCGAGAAATTCGTGAAGGACTTTGTTTCGGGTAAGCTCACTCCCATTGTTAAACTGGAAGAATTACCTAGCGCTGAGGAAAAGGCAGCCAATCCCGTGGTAAAGCTTGTGGGACACAATTACCGCGATATTCTTGAGGACACCTCCAAAGATGTGTTTGTTAAGTACTACGCCCCCTGGTGTGGTCACTGTAAGAAGTTGGCTCCCACTTGGGAAGAATTGGCTGAAATTTATCAATCAAACAAGGATGGTGCTGAAGTTATTGTTGCCGATATTGACCACACTGCCAATGACGTTGACGTGCCCGTCGAAATCGAGGGCTACCCTACTTTGTTGATGTACCCTGCCAATGGTGAAATTGATGAAAAGACTGGTTTGAGAATTCCCGTTCCTTTCAATGGCAACAGAGAATTGGACGACTTGATTGATTTTGTGAAGTCGTCGGGGGCTCTTGGCGTTGATGGTACCGTCACCAAGCAAGAAAGAGATGACGCTGGTGCTGACATCTTGGAAGACGAAGATGACGAAGCTGAGTTACCTGAAGAAGTCGAAGATGTCAAGGATGAAGTTAACAAGAAGGCTAAGAAGGCGAAGAAGGAGGCGAAGAAGGCCGGTAAGAAGGCCTCTAAGAAAGCCAAGAAAGCTGTCGAAGATGACGAAGCTAATGATGAATTGTAGATGATTATTATTTGAAAATTACACAACATACGACTGGTAAAGACTATTTGGTAGAGATTGAGCTTTTGTGGTTTTCGATGTTACGATGTTGAATCGTCATACTTGATACTAAGTTTTCACTAGTCGCTTCAAGTATACCCCAGTTTGAATCTGTGTGAATTATTTCTATATTCTCTCTAATCATGCGTAATGTCTCTATTATTTGGAACAATTCATAGCACCAACTCGTCTCGAGCTGAAAGGAGATCATTCGCAACAAAAGCCCAATGCCGTGTTTTCTATTTGAGAACGTCAAGGTTTCCGCGTAGTAGTGTTTTACAATATCAGCAATAAATAGAATGCTGCAAGTTAATGTTGGTTCTCCAATCAATCAAATATACTCCCAAGCACTTGTGTATTTCCAGTTTACCAAGAATATCTGAACAAAGGATTTTCCATATCAGTAAAATCTCCGAATTCGACGTTCTCCATATTGGCGAACTTATTATATATTTCGGTGCCAACAAGTTTCTCTTTACGCCAGTTGCGAACAACGTAAACTGCCCATATGCACATAATGAAGAAAAGCGACAATACCGCAGAACACATCATGGTGGTCTTTGCGGTTTGGTAAAACGGCTCTTCACTTTCCTTGAAGGTTTGTGGACCAATCAAGTTACCCACGCAATAACCGATCAAGAAAAATGAGTTGAACGTGACTTTCTTTGTATGTCCCGCCACATTCGAGGCGAAACAAGAAAGAAGACAAGCACCAGGCAATAAAGAGATCGTATTGATAACATAACCGCCATATTTGGCATTGTCTGATGGTCCATACGCAATTAGTATAAGTGCAATCATATAGATAACTGCACCAAAAGTACAAACAGCCATTCTCAGTTTGATGTAGCGTTCACAGTAGGAAAGACCCATACAAGCAACGATTTGAAAAGCATAGCAAGGCATATCCATCAAAATCTGCATCTCATCTTTGAAACCCATGCCCTCAAGGAGGAGTACAGAAAAATTTTGTAACCCGCCATTTCCAATATTATTGAAGACACCAAAGAGGAAAAAAAGCCAGACCTGAACATCCATTAAACACTCACGGAATTGATACCATTTCCATTTCGGATTGCCAAACCCTTGTTGGTTCTCTCTGATTCTTTCCACGACCATTTGCTTTTCCCTTTCATTTAAAAACCACGCTTTTGACGGATTGTCGGGCATGTGGAAAAAGTAAAATACCCCATACAAAATAGTGATGGGACCCATGATAATGAAACACACCTGCCACCCAGGGATGAGATAAGAGTACTGATGTTTGTATAAACCGTAGGCCATTGCATCGCCCAAAAGCCCACCAAATCCCATCAGAGCATAAAATAAAGTTGTACGAAACAATTGCTCTTCAGCTTTGTACCATTGGCCCACCACTATCATACAACCTGGCAACACAGCCAGTTCTAACATACCCAAAATGGTTCTCCATGTGATAAAGGAAGCATACGCTGGGATAGCCATCAAGCAAAGATCAGCACCCCAAAGCATAATAAAAATTGCAAGGGTTTTCAGGGCAGGGAATCGTTGCAAACAACGCACACCAATCGGAGTGAATACGAGATAACCAAGGTAAAATGAAGAAGCCACCCAAGGATACATGTCTCCATGCATACCGAGAGCTTCTCTAAATCCAAGCATAAGAGCAGCTGTTGTTGTAACCTTGGCGATGAATTGAAGAATAATGATCAAAATCATCGGTGGTTGTATGTACATGTCAATCTTCCGTAAAAGACGCTTATCCTCCTCTGGAGTGACTTCAATCCGTTGTTCGGCATACTTGAGAGCGATATCCCCTTCTTGTTTTTCACCAGTTCGCGGTGAGCGGATCACGGTGAGTTCTGGGGTATAACCACTTTCATCTTCGAAACTTACGACAACCAGAGTTGTCCGCAGACTAATTTTCTCTTTCATTTTGCTGGGCTACTTGATAGAAGACCTACTGTGGGATATATATTCTTTTAGTCAACTTCCGTGGGGAAGGAATTTCCATCGGAATTTACGGAATTGACTTACGAATCCGGTATATCTCGCATATCGTGTGTGGGGCAATGAAATATTCGAAGGCTGTCAGGCAATCAATTCACAATGATGAACTACTTGATCCACGACGAAATATCACCATGTGCCTTTCTCAATATTCCGCTTCAATTTGGCTCGATTATAAGGAAATTGATTGCAATGGAGGACATCTGCGACTTCACTAGCAATACGGCGTACAATATCAACGTCAATCGGAATTGTGGATCCAAAATGGTAATTTGACCCGCATTCGATCTCGAAAAAAAAGTCCCAACTAGTCGTCTGCTGTTCAGAAAGGTACAGGCGATGCCATTGTGGATTTTACGCGTTTGGATTCACGTCTCCCAGTCTTAATTTCTCAGGGCAATGGACTTCAATCTTTATTGGTAATCAGTATTCATGTCATGAAAGGCAATACTTCTGCAATACTAAGTGAGCTATCAGTTGAATTTCGTATGTTGAGAATCAGAAGCATTTGAAATGCAACGCTTAAGTCTAACCTGTAACTCAAGATACTACTAGGCTGTCAAAATTCCCTTGCTCAAGGCGATAAAGACACTACACACCGAAACTCAGCACTTGTGAAATTTTCCCACACATGTTAACCTGGAACCTAGGGAAATTTCCCAAATCCATCGTTCAGTTCCGTTCGCGTCTCCCAAAATCTATTCGGCGCGTTCAGCCGAAACAGGGTTAGAATGCTGCTACCGTGGCTTGTATTCCCGTGGCCGAAGAAGTCCGCTTGTCTGGTGACATCAGACAACGACAGGAGAGTATATTCGACCCCACCCGCTGCTCAAAGACACTTTCCTATCGACCCACTGACGCGTGTAAGCGACAATGAAATTGACAATGATGAAAAGGATGATGTCGAGGAAGAGAAGGATGATGCCGAGGAAGGTAACGATGATGCCGAGGAAGGTAACGATGAGGGAGAAGAGTTTGAAGAGAATAAAGAAGGCGAGGAAAAGGAGAATGTCGATGATGGTGCTGACATTGTTGATCACGGTGCTGATAATGATAAAGAGTGTAATACGAATGATTCCAACGATGAAGACATTGAGCCAGATGATTCATCTCAGTCGCAACTTATCACGGACGTCAACCAACGTGCGGACCCTGATGAAGATGCTGTTCGTCATTTTAGTGATCACGGACTGCAATCCCTAAACAACGCCTCTCCTCACGAGGAGTCAGAGGAGTCGGAGGAGTCAGATGACTCAGACATGGAAAAAGAATGTCTTGAGGATTCCATGAAGTGCTCAATTGTCGGGGTTTCACACAATTGTGGATTGGGAGGTGCTGAAACCAGCTCGAAGTCCTGCAATGAAAAGCTATCGGGTATTAATGAATCACTTGCTGCCGACACTACATCGAGCCCGACAATTGCTCATGAAGAGCGTGAGTCCTCGGGTATTGCTCCAGTTCAAATGCGTGGCGACGAAGTCTCATCAACTGTGAATCAACCCTCCATAAAAGCCTGCTCCAATGCAAACATGTCGCAACCTCGTCAACAAATACTCACCAAACATGGCCACAATGTGGAGTTGGGGTTGAAGATTCTTCTGCCTTCGTATGATGGAAATCCTAATTCGGAAGAGTCTCCGTCGTCCCAAGAACAAATATCATCCTTCACAACAGAAGAAGTGCAGCAAACGAAGCCATCGCTGGTATTCAAGCCGAGTTTAAAGGCACTCAAAAGCATCGGCTCTACGCCAAGTCACAATTCTCAGCTGTTGAAAATTGGTAAACTGAATGAGGTTCCAGCGGTCTCATATACAAATTATGACTATCTCGAAAGGAAATGGAGCCTGAATGGCGGTCGCTTCTATCCTTGGGAGCATTACGAACTTGCAAAGTGTATGGCGCGCCAGTACAACTTGCGACCGATTTCAATCGATCGCTTTGTTGAAATGGCTACCAAGGACGTCAAGGAGTTCATGTACAAAATGTACAAAATTGCCATCTGCAATACAGGTCCTCCTTTGAAGCATTCCATATATAAGGACTCGCCTTTGGTTAAACTGGACCGCGTCCTTTCTGGGTGGAAGCCTCCCTCAGTACTCATGACTCCTATGGTTTTACCCATGTACTTCAGCTACGTTCAAATGTGTGAGAACACTAAAACTGACTTGTTGCCTTTCCCAGGAACTATCGAGAGTAGAGAATTCATGAAGGAGTGGACGGAACGCAAACGCTGTCCATTCAGATGTTCAAACCGAAGATATTATGGGGTTGAAACCCATATTTTGGGTAATCACTACAAGAATGGTCATTGCGACGGTTGCGACCAGCGGGTTGAAAGCGCTTCTGATTTCCTTTTGCATGCAGAAACTTGTCCTAGCATTTTAACTGGTAATTCACTGCAAACTGGTTTCAACGATGAGTCTTCGGATTCTGAGGAGGTTTCGATTATTGCTGTTGCAAACAGGAGCCCTTTGAAGATACATAAGAGGCGCAGAGTTGACACAGATAGTGAGGATGACAAATCTGAGAGTAAGCATCACTCCACTTTTCTAGGTCGCTTGACAAAACGTCATCAGCTGTCTTCAAGATCCCAACGGCCCATTCATAGAAGCCACGGCAAGCTGAAACCGTCATTGAGTTCAAGTCCACAAACGGTGATTGGGCAATCTACTTTACTAGAGGCTGGTACTCAGAGATCGCCCCCACATCATCCTAGCTACGATATCAGGCTTCACAATTCGCTGCCAGTAGCTGACCAGAATGATTATGACGTGGTATCCACTCAGGATGCAAAGGTTACGAGAAACGTTTACCCATCGCAATCACTTGTCCACGTACCGGCTTCCCCAATTACGGCTGACTTTTCAATCGGTCCTCCGCTGTCAGAGATCGATATTTGCGAAGGTTGGAGATGCCCTTATCCTCACTGTAGTGCGGTCTTCAATGAAAATTATATGTTAATGATGCACCTCGACCTTCATGCTGAGCGACGGATGGCCAAATATAGTTGTCCCTACGTGAAACTGGATTTGTGTAAGGAGGAGATTGTCGTGAACAAGGCTCAATTTGAGGAACACATGGAAGCAGCTCATTACGATTCATTCGCTGAGGGTTATTCCGCTGGAAAGTGCAAGCATTGTAGCAAGACTTTCGCTTCTGTTGACATGTTTCTTTCTCATACGGGCGATTGTGTTTCAACATACAAATCCCTGCAGCTCGATATGAATAAGGGGCAAGGCAGCACATAATCGGATAAGTAGCGTAACTATAATACATATTTTTTCGTGAACTATATTAATCTTCGGCACTGCCATCTCGAGGTCGGTAAATAATGTTCTGCTCCTCTAAATCTGCCACCACATGAGGGGGTAACTTTCCGTTAACTTTGACGGCGTATAAGCCTGATACAAATGAATCAATGCGGAGCCAACGGGCCACCCAACTGCCTTTGTTGTCCAGTCCTAATGCCACTAAGCCCTCAAATGATGGCAGTGTGCAGTCATTGACCTGTCCATCCTCATTGTCAATGAAATGTAACACGCTTTCACAGTTCGGACAACCTTGATCAACAAATTTCTTCCATGGTTGAATGACACCACAAAGCATACACGCTCTTTCACTGCGTGATGACATGTTGAGCTGTGGTTATCTGGGGGTTCTTAATGGTGAATTTTCGCGCGCCACTTATTATGAGCACTGTTTACGAACATCTAAAAAACTAGTGCTACTAGCGAGTGCAAAAGGCTGATGCTTTTCCTTAAGCTTCTGAGTCGAAGGTTTGGTAATGGTTTGGCTTACAATAATCCGGGGTTTTTAATGGGGAGAAGAGGTTTGTCATTTGATCCTCACTCCATTATACAAACTATGACGCTGTCGCTTGAGGCAGTACATGCATCTACTGGTCTTCCATGGTGGGCCCTCATTCCTTTGACAACTTTTACTCTCAGGTCACTTTGGACATTACCGTTGGCCGTTCTTCAACGGCGTCGGATAACAAAGCAACTGAGGCTTCGACCCATCGTTAGCGCGATGTCCCCAATCTTTAAGCATAATCTTGCCAAGCAGGTTAATAAGGCAAAGGCCGAGGCAGCAACGGTGACGACTCATACGAATACCAAATCAGATACCACTTACATGCCCAAACACCCTCTCGTGAATATCAAATACGAGGAAATGCTTGTACTTACTGCTAAGGAAGTGCGTAAGCGGCAAAAAAAGTTGTTCAAAGACAATGGTGTTCCCATATGGAAAAACTTCATATTGCCAACGTTCCAAGTACCCCTTTGGATAGCAATGTCACTAACCATGCGCGATCTTTCTGGCTGGTCTACCTGGTTTTCCGCGGTCAATAAGCCATTGGATCAATCGTTATATTCCGAAGGGGCATTATGGTTTCAGGATTTAGCAGTTCTGGACCCATATCATGTGTTTCCCATTCTTATTGGAATAACAGCTCTAGGGAACATCGAATGGCTTTTCAAAACATTACAATTATCTCGTAACTCCCAACGACAAAAGATGAGAATTACCTTAGCTGATGCAATGGGTAATATTCTGAGGTTAGCGGTTGTATTTCTCATGGCCATTTCATACCATGCACCGGTAGCGTTGTGTTTGTATTGGTTATCATCGCAGGTGTACTCTTTGATACAAAATGTGATACTCGACCTCGTAATGCCTGTTACCTTCTTGAAGAATAGACGCCTTTCTGGCAAAGACCAAAAGAATCCCAATGCGTTTAATATTGTTGTTGAGCGTAATGATTCCTTGTAAATAGTTTAATCAATATCTTTAGGTCAATCTCAACATCGCGCGCTCGCAACCCTCGCGCTGTATAATCTTTTCGTCTTAAATTTTTCATCGCGGGATTCAAGTTGATATGGCTGTCAAGACAAACTTTGTCGGGCTCGTCGTGAGTCAAGGCAAGATGAACAAGACTGTCAAAGTCCGTGTCAATACTCACGTTTACGATAAAAAGGTGCACAAAGAAGTTATCAAGCGAAACCACTATCTTGTCCATGATGAGGGTAATATCTGCAAGGAAGGCGACATCGTCAGAATCGAACTGATCCCTAAGATACTGCCGCGAAAGTACTTTGCTGTTGCTGAAATCAAGGTCAATAAAGGTCAGCAATTTGCTCAGTACGAACTCGAGGCGAAGCTGAGAGTTGCAGAGGAGCACAAACGCAAACTTGCTGAATTTGAAGCCAACAAAGAAGGGCTTCAATCCGTCATCAGCAAAATTGAAGATTTACGTCTACTTGATGGCGTGTCAAAACAGATATCAACTGCCTCGGATGAGGATGCCGCTGGCCTTGCTAAAACCATCGATGAAATCAAAGCGAAATATGGGTTAAAGCTGTGGCCAACGACTCAACCAATTGTTAATCTTGAAATCAATGAAATGACAGAAAAGGCCTCTGCTCAAAAAGAACGTCAAGAGAATGTTGATGCAATCGTCGCTAAGGTTTTACTGGATGATTCTATAGTGGCTTCGATCTTGTCGAAGGTGGGCAAAGATGCTAGCGCTTTGAAGAAGCACACTCGTAAAAATCTCATCAGGAAGTACGTGTTGGATGTGAAAAATGAATTACCCGTAAACCTTTAACAGTCTTGTATATAGTATAGATGCGAAGATAAGTGCTACACGCATCTGAGTGGGTAACCAGTAGATACTCGCGCTGACATCAAAACTTGAAAATTCACCTTCTAAGTGACCATAATGAATAGACAAGTTTGTCGCCGAGCTGCCAGTTCGGCGTCACTTGTTAATAAGACGCCTTTGACTCAACTTGATAAGAAATGGGCGAAAATTTGGCTTGAAGAGTCTGGGTCTTTTCATCCAGGAAAGAAAAATGTTGATCCAAATGCACCTTCCTTCTATTGCTTGTCCATGTTTCCCTATCCTCTGGGAACACTCCATATGGGTCATTTGCGGGTCTATACTGTCAGTGATGTTATGGCTCGCTTCAAACGCTTGAAAGGATTCAATGTAATCCATCCCATGGGCTGGGATGCATTTGGGCTTCCAGCTGAGAACGCCGCCATTGAACGAGGCGTGAACCCGGCAGTATGGACAAAATCTAATATCAGCAAGATGAAAGATCAAATGCGTCTCATGTTGGCTGATTTTGATTGGGATCGTGAGGTGACCACTTGCTCTCCTGATTATTATAAATGGACACAAAAAATATTTTTACTACTATATGAACGTGGTTTGGCGTACCGGAAAGAAGCTGAAATCAACTGGGATCCCGTGGACAAAACAGTATTAGCTAACGAACAGGTCGATGCTGAAGGGCGCTCATGGAGAAGCGGTGCCCTCGTCGAGAAGCGAAATTTGAAGCAATGGTTCATCGGTATAACACAATACGCTGAAGCTTTGGAGAAGGATTTGAAGCTACTTAACGGGTGGCCACTGAAAGTTAAGGCAATGCAAAAAAATTGGATTGGAACTTCAAAAGGTGCAGAAGTCAAATTCCCTACCAACAACGGTAGGGTCATCACTGTCTATACTTCTCGTCCAGATACCTTGTTTAGTGTTCAATTTGTCGCTATAGCTTTGAATCACCCAATTGCTCAAGAGATTGCCAGGAATGACCCTAAACTCGAACAATTCATTAATAAAATGAAAGAAAAGGATGACCCTGAATCCAAGGATGGGTATCTCTTGCAAGGAACAAAGGCATCAATTCCGATAGACTTCGCTAACAAGAAATCACAGAAATTTGACGTTCCAGTATACGTTGCGCCCTATGTTTTGGGCAGCTATGGCCATGGTGCTGTCATGGGTTGTCCAGGGCATGACGATCGAGATTATGCTTTCTGGAAATTACATAATGCTGATAAGCCTATCTTACAGGTTGTATCTTCTGGCAAGGAAACCCCGGTACCTTTCACTGGTAAAACCGGCACACTTGAAGTTAGGCTGGATCAATTTCCTTTGGGACCTCTTTCACTTGGTAATTATGCTGGAATGACGAATACTGATGCGGGTAAGAGAATCACGGAGGTACTCTCCACTCTTCAAGCAGGTGGGCCTTCGACACAATTCAAAATCCGCGACTGGCTCATCTCGCGGCAGCGTTTTTGGGGTGCTCCAATCCCTATTGTGCATTGCAATGAGTGTGGAACAGTTCCTGTGCCCGACGATCAACTACCCGTACTTTTGCCTGAAATTGAAGGTGAAATTTTCGGGAAAGGAAATCCATTGACTAAGCTTCCAGAATTTACGAAAACAACATGTCCTAGTTGCGGCTCTGAAAATGCACGCCGCGAAACTGATACTATGGACACTTTTATGGATTCCTCCTGGTACTTTTTCCGATACCTAGATGCTCACAATAGCTCGGAACCTTTCGATAAGGACTTAGCTTCGAAGCACATTCCGGTGGATATGTACATTGGTGGTGTGGAGCACGCAATTCTTCACTTGTTGTATTCAAGATTCTTGGCCAAGTTTTTGGCAGACGTAGGGATGTGGAATTCTGAGTTGGCTAAAGCAAATCACTTTGAGCCTTTTCTTCAATTGGTGACTCAAGGCATGGTTCATGGTAAAACCTATACTGACCCTGTTACCGGTCGGTTTTTGAAGCCTGATGAACTTGATGAGCGGAAGCTCATCAAAGCGACGGGTGCAACACCGAAGATTAGTTATGAGAAGATGTCAAAGTCAAAATACAATGGTGCTGACCCTGCTGAATGCATCGCGAAGTATGGTGCTGATGCTACCCGAGCCCATATGTTGTTTCTGGCACCCTTGTCCGATCAGTTGAATTGGAATGAGGAACACATCGCTGGGATTACGAGATGGTTGGACAAAGTTTTAGGATTGGCTTCTCAAATCGGCCAATATGCTAATGAAAATACGAAGCGTCCATCAAGTGATGAATGTTTCAACGAAAAAGAATTGATTAAGTTGTATAATGGTACCTGCCTTGAAGATGCCATGTTGAATCAGGCTGAGTTTGATTTGATTAATGGGGTTAGCACCTTTATCAATAGAATCTCGAAACTGATTGATGAAGAGTTGGGGTTCAATACTATCATCTCAGATTATATGAAAATCACCAATGAGTTGATCTCGGCGATGAAATCGGAGAAGTACATTGACCCCCGCATATTGATACATTGTTACCAACAACTTGTTGTGGTCATGGCTCCAGTCACTCCCTCAGTGGCCGAAGAGGCATGGGAACTTTTACATCTTGCTCTTAACGAAGAGCACCAATCGGTGTTCTACCAAAAGTTTCCTGAAGTACTTCTCTTGTCTCTGCCATACGCCAATTATAATGTTTTCATAAATGGTAAGGCGCGGGGGTCGTTGAAAGGACCCAAAGCTTTGGAAAAGCAACCCGATGAGCTTCTCAAGTTGGTTCTTTCACAAGAGCAAATCTCCAAACATGTTCATGGCGACATAAAAAAAGTCATAACCAAGCCTGGGGTAATTAGTTTGATCACTAGAAAGTGACAATCTCATGTATATAGTTTAATGGCATAATGCATAGTCCTTCGAACTGAGCTGTCATGCATGAAATCGCTTTTCTGTCGGATTACGTGCGACCGTTTTCCAGTCAAACTCCTCACACCAAAATGATCGAAGCTACCTCTACAGAATAAATTACCAAACTCGTTGACGAGTATGACAACTTCTTATTTGATCGTGATGGGGTGATGTGGTTGAACTGTAAATTGATTCCCGGTATCAATAATACAATTGAAAGGCTTATTCGAAAGAACAAGAAGTTTGGCCGTATTTCGAATAACTCATCAGCCCTGAGAAAAACTTATATTGAACGGTTTAAAGCTATTGGAATTGATCTGGTAACAGAGCTGATAATGTTCCCTACGTATTATGCTGCTGCGTCGTACCTCCAAAATCATTGCAAATTTCCATCCAAATCTAGAGTATGGGTATTGGGTGAAATTGGAATCAGGGAAGAGTTGGAAAATGCTGGTTACATTGTTCTTGGATGCGAGGATCCCAAGTCGGATGAAGCATTTGATGCGTGACCCATTGCTCGTACCTGACCTAGACGTAAAAGCTGTTGTGGTTGGTTCCAGCAAAAAATTTAATTTTCTAAGAGTTGCAATGACTCTTCAATACTTGTTGAACCCTGACGTTGATTTCATTGGAGCTAATGTTGATAGAACATAGCCAGGACCAAAGTATGGTTCTTCCTGCTGGGGGTGCCGTGGTTCATGAAATGATGTACACATCAGGGCGTGAATGTATTAATGTTGGGAAACCTTGTTCGACTTTTCTACAAATTATTTTGGAAGAGCACCCCCTACCAAAAGACTTTAATGATTGGCGATACCTTGTACACCCGACGTCAAATTTGGTAACGATGGAAATCTTGGAGGCACTCTCTTTGTAATGACTGGTGGTACTTCAGAAGAAGAATTGAAACGTGTGATGGCTGGGCGAGACTCTATGAAGCCTGCTTACGTCATTGATTCAGCTGCATCATTGGCCAAAGCCGAATGATTAGACATTAATAGAATAAAAGATAGACATACAATGAATGCTTTCATTTCCCATAAAATATTAACCCAAAACCAGTATATTAAGCTAGAATCTAAAAAAATTACTCTTCATCTTCTTCTTCTTCTTCATCGTCAGCGACGTTGTAGAATTGCAATTGGTATTGGTTTTGCTTGACCGAGACGAATCTGATCCAGTCTCTGATTTGGTTCTTCTTCAAGAACTTCTTGGTCAAGTACTTGAGGTACTTACCCGAGAACTTGGTGTTCGAGACAACGACAACCTTGTTGTTTTCGGCAGTGACGGTAATGTCATCACCCAAGTTACCAACAATGTTGTCAACCTTGATGCGTTCGGTCAAGTACTTGATGTAGGCTTCTTGGTCGAAGACACCGTTTTCAATGGGGGCGGTGCAGTCAACAACGAACTTCTTAGCAGCCTTGGACTTCTTGGAGGTCTATTCCGTTAGCCTACCGCACGATTATCGACCCTTCACGGGAATGATAAAGACAGCAAAGCCCCGAAACAGGGTAATCAAACTAAAAACAGTTGTAAAAAAACCCTATTCATAGGGAAGCCTCTTATCCAACAATGTACTTACAATGGGAGCCATTCTTAGTAGTGATCAGAAATAATTTCACCTCAAAGATAACGATGTAAATTCTGCGCGCACCTCATTTTAGGGTAACTAGCCCTAGTCACGTGATCGGTGATTAGAAGCGAGCGAATGTTAGTAAGAACCTAACCATAATTGATGTTGGAGTATGCTCTATGAAGAAGTTTGATTAGAAAAGTCTATAGTTTTTCGTCTTACTTCAAAAGCTTTGTTCACGTAACAGAGATCTCATATCTATGAGTTAATTTTAAAAAAGGATACATTACTAAAACATAAAAAAGTATATATAAAAATCTCGTAAATCAATCTCGTAAATCAAGCTAAAGAATTGAATTCATCAGGGTCGTTATCAAGGTGCATCATTTCATCATACAATGCCCCAGCCTGACAAATCCACATTCCATCTATCAAATTAGGTTTTATTGTGGCTTGATAAGTTCGAACAGACAATACAAATTCTTGTCAACCGACATCACGGCCCCAAAATTATTAAATTCACCACAGTAGTTAGGTGCACTGAAAACCGTAACTAACTTTCTCTTGTTGAAAAATTCGTAGCCATCCTCAACAACCATGTGGCCTCTAACAATCAAGTCCATTTTGAATTGTTGGCAAAATTGGTCGACGTGACGTTTCCCGAAACAGTATGAAACTCCTCGATCGTTCTTCGGCCACGTAGTAGAGTTGTAGTTCTTAATTTGAGGATCAGGATCCAGCCAAAGTAAGTCTGCCAATAAACCTTTATCAGGTATATCAGTTGGTCTCTTGATTTGCTCGATTTGAGCCAAGTCATGAAGATCAGGAGACAAACCCCCGTGAATGCAAAAAATCTTATTGTTGATGGTAGCACCAATTGGAAGAGAATTGAAAACGTCAATGAAACTCTTCCACAATTTATGATTTCCCGAGATTGGAGGTAATCTTCGTTTGCACTCATCATAGAACCCATAGATTTTAGTGATATTCGCCAGTTCATGATTACCTCGCAACATGAAGAAATTCTCTGGATACTTAATCTTGAAGCATAACAACAACAAAATCAGCTCTAAGGATTTATAACCCCTATCGACGTAATCACCTAAGAATAGATAGTTAGTTTGAGGCGGAAATCCACAAGAGTTGAAGATGCGAATAAGGTCATGGAACTGACCATGAATATCACCAACAATCTTGACTGGCGGAGATAATTGCAAAAGCGTTGGCTGATCCAAAAAGATTTGACGCAGCTTAGCCAAGATGTATTTCATTTCTTGATGAGTCACAGGAAGCTTGTCCTTGCCCCGACGCATCTGCAGTTGAGACGGTTGCTTTTTGGAAGCTACATCAACTAAACGATCAATAACTGAGTCGATGTCGATATCCAACTTTCGAGAGGTAGGAACCAATGGAGGCAGTCCCGAACCCAGCAGATTTGACGAACTACTTGAAACTCGGCGAGTTGTTGGCTTCTGACCCGCACGACGAGAATCTTTTTTCGTAGTCAGTCGCTTTTTAGCGTCTTTAGTTTCTTCATCGCGGGCTTCACGAGACTTTGACTTGGTGGATGCAGCATTCGTGGTCACAGTAGTGTCTGGGTCTATGAATTTGCCAGTAGCCGGAGAATTAGAAAACAGCGACAACAGGTCGTCATCCTTGGAGTCTATGGTAGTGAATACGGGCAGCGTCAGGGCCACGGTGTCAACGCTCAGCAGATATAAATGAGGCTCTGACACGGGGGTGTTTTTGAGAAGCTGCGCCATGGAGGCACCGATTTCGAGATCGAGTTCATTAATCGTTTGCTTGTCGAGGTTTCCTGTGCGGCGATTGCTTGAGCCACGGCGAGGAGGCGTGGGTTGTTTGTCCAGTTTTTGATAGGAGGAAGTAGATTTGCGAGATTGGCTGGGGCCAATATTTATTGCCTTTGGATTTGAATATCGCTTACGCGATAGGTTTGGCTTTTCATCAGCGTCGTGGGTCGCTTCGGCGACTCCCAGGCCCGAGCCGGGTTGCGAGGTATTCGAAGTATGCTGACTATTTAGGGGTTCTTTGGACGGGCTATTTCCCATTTATCAAAAGCAAATACGCCGTTGGCTTGACTTAACTCGACAGGGAAGGGTGGTGGAACAAAAGATGAAGTGACCGTAGGATTTTTCGCACTGTATAAGTGGCGTTTTTTAATGATGGAAAAGGGGCATGGCCCACGTGAGCGGTGCAAGAATCGGTTTTGCTGCGACTCATGCCGCCTCGGCACCGCATCGGGAATGGTTGGAGGAGGTTAGAGTCACTTCGTGACATCTAGCATCGATTAATGAAACGTAGTCCCTAAGTGTCAAGAGTTAATCTAGCCACCAAATGTTATTTTGGTTCAAGTAAAACTTTTCCCCAACGCTGATTATTACCATTATGGATGGCGACGTGGCTCGCGTGAGAAGTAACTGATAAGAATGCGAAACAACTATCTCCGCGAAACCCGCATGGACACTTGGCCGGTATCGGGGAGAAAGAAAAATAATGACATCGTTACCATGTGGATTTAATGAGAATCTAGGGGCTTAGTGTGGCCGCAATAATGGGTTTGATGAGCTTGAAATGTAGTTTGCGGTTTTCAGATGACAGGGATTTATCAATTTCACGCCGCAAAACGAAAAGGGGATAGAGGCGCGTGCATTGCTATCAAATTGAGTAGTGCAAAACCACAATTCTTCGTGAGACCTTATGCCTAGAAAGATGCATGAAAAGGTGAGTCCTTGTAACGGTACATGTCTAAGGCTATGCCTTTTCGTGTCAAACGTGTGGAAAGCATGGGAGTAACCGGATGGTTAAGTTAAGGGTGTGATCACGAAGTTGACCTATTCGGATGCCGAGAAATCGTGAAGGGGGAGGGGTGCACATCCTGTAACCACAATATTGATGATAACACGATCATATTACCTAGCTGCTTAATCAGCAACTTATATTGTCATTTTGAATTGTCCTGCAGTGTGGTCCCCGCACTTGAAATTTTGACCCATGTGGCGACTGATCCGACTGGCGGGTTGTCTAATTATTGGGGACGAAGTGCTTAGTGGCAAAATCCATGATACCAATTCTTTCGAATTTGCCAAAACTTGCTTCAGCCAATTAAGTGTTCCAGTGAAGCGCATCATCGTTTGTTCTGATGATAAGGCTGATATAAAGAAGCTGCTTGGACTTTTGCGGGATAATGACATCGACTTTATCGTAACCTCCGGAGGGCTAGGATCAACTCATGACGATGTTACCTATGACGCCATTGCCGAGTATTATGGAATTCCTTGTGAACGTGATCCCACAGTTGTCGAACGTATGAATCGGTTGCGCAAGGATTACATCGCCCTGCTTACTCCCTCTCAAACTGAAGCGTGGTATAGGATGGCCACCGTTCCTCAACGAACCGCAAAGATCAATGTAGAAAACATTTTTGTTGATCCCAATTTTTGGTTTCCTATTGTTGCAATTGAGCAACGCCTCTACATACTACCTGGGGTTCCACAGCTATTTGTCAAACTTCTCAAAGCGCTTGTTCCCCAACTTCTCCCACGGGTGGATCAACTGAACCAATTGAGTCGGCTCTACGTCAAAACCACTACTGGTGAGTCTGAGTTGGCGCCATTTCTTGGCGATCTTCAGCGGCAATTGGACAAACGATACGGTGATGGTGTAGTCAAGATTGGCAGTTATCCTCATCTACAATGGCGAGTCAATACTATTTCCATTATAGGCATCATTCCACAGATATCTGTTGAGGATCTTCAACACGTGGTGGACGACGTTTTAGCTGGCGTTGGCGGTGATGCTGTTCAGATCAGTCAGGCCGAGGAAGACCATCTAACCAACGACTCTCCATCAAACTTTTAACTGTCGTTCAAGTCTATGTAATTATAAAACTTTAGCCAACGCTTCGACGATGGCAGCAACCGCGGCGTCGATCCCTTCAGGATTGTCTCCCATACCTTGAACAGTGTTGCCCTTGCCACCAGCCTTCCCGCCAATATGTTTAGTAGCAACCTTAGCCACTTCAGTGGCGTCGGCGCCCTTGGCAATGGCAGCGTCGGAGATGTAGCAACCATGGGCAATTTTTTCAGTGCCCGTCAACAAGTAGATCAGCTTGGTAGCATCCTTCTTCTTGACAGCGTTGAAAGCTTCTGTAATAGCCTTGGCATTGGCAGTGATGGGGATATGAGCTACAAAATACGGCTTCGCGTCAGCATCTTCCAACCATTTGTTCACAACTTCCATCACCTTCTGCAGTTCTTCTTTCTGCTTGGCTTTGAGCTCTTCTCTAATCAGCTTGTCTAACTTAGCATGCTTAGCATTGAGCTTCTGCTTGGCCAAAACTGACAGCGTGAGTTTCTTGAGAGCAACACCCAACTCTTTGGCTTTAGCTTCCTTTTCGGTACCAGTCAACTTGAAAGCGGCTTCCAATTGGGCATCAAAGTCAGCAGCAACTTGTTGAACGGCATGAGCCTCGTTGCCAGTGACGGCCACAATACGACGGATACCTTTAGCAATGCCCAGTTCCTCAATGATAACGAGATCTTTGATTTCACCAGTTGACTTCACGTGGGTGCCACCACAGAACTCAATGGACACCTCGTGCCATTCAGGTTTAGTGGGTTCGGCGAGCAAGTCATCAACGGAGACGCCCACCGATACAACCCGTACAGGGTCGGGATAAGTTTCACCAAACACAGCGCGCAATCCATTGATGGCCTTGGCGTCTTCGAGACTAACTTCTTTGGCATAAACTTCCTTGTTCGACCTGATGTATTCGGTGCAAATGGATTCTACTTGTTCCAATTGCTCTGACGATAATCCTTGCTTGTGCGAGAAGTCAAATCTTAACTTTTCAGGCGCCACAAGCGAACCTTTCTGATCGACGCCGTCACCAAGAACCTCACGCAACGCGAAGTTGAGAACATGGGTACCAGTGTGATTATTCCGAATTGGCCATCTTCTTTCTTCTGAGTACAGAGCGATGACATCATCCTTGACAGCCAAAGAACCCTCCACAAGATGACCAGTGTGAAGAACGTATCCACCGTATACTTGAACGTTAGTGACGACAAATTCAGTCTTACCATCGATAACCAACGAACCAGTGTCATATTCTTGACCCCCTTGCTCAGCATAGAATGGAGTCTTGTCTAAAAGAATACCATACTGAACTGATGGGTCAGAGATTTGATCAACAAACGAAGAACCATTGTACAAGGCAACCACGGTTGATTTGGTGTTGTCGACGCCATATTTGTAAGAATCATCGGTTTTAGGGATAGACTCATTGGAGTCTAACTCGGACAACGCGTGCACGTCCAACTTGACCAAGGTGGTTGCTTGTTTGTTACCGGAGCCCTTGGAGGCTTCCTTAGCTTCCTCTTTGGCCAATTCAAAACCTTTCTCGTCAATTGACAAACCAGCTTCCTCAGCCATTAATTGGGTCAAATCGACGGGGAACCCATAAGTGTCATACAAACGCCACACGTCCTTTCCCAGCAAAGTTTGCTCGGGAGTTTTCAGAGCAACAATAGCGTATTGTTCGAACAACTTTTCACCCCTTTCAAGGGTTTTTGAAAACGACAATTCTTCCTCATTCAAGATTTCCTTGAGATCGGCAGCGTTCTTTTCAATTTCAGGGAAAATGCTCTTGTTCTCAGTAATAACGACATCCACTAATTGCGAGAAGAACAGCCCAATAGGGTAGTCCATGTATTTGCGGACGTATCTCAGCCCACGACGGAGAATTCTTCTGAGAACATAACCACGGCCTTCGTTATTGGGGACACCACCATCCGAAATGGCAAAGGTGAGAGTCCGGACATGATCAGCAATCACCCGATAAGCGGTATCGATACCGTCCGTGTCATCACTGCCAAATTTGCCAGTGTAGGGCCGCTTACCAGTAATCTCTTGAATCTTGGCAAAGATAGGGCCGAATACGTCAGTGTCGTAATTGGACGACTTGTTTTGCAAAATAGACACCAATCTCTCGAATCCCATACCAGTGTCGATATGCTTAGCGGGTAACGGGCGCAACGAGCGGTCCGATTCACGGTTATATTGCATAAAGACAAGATTCCACACTTCAATGACGTTAGGGTCGTCCATATTAACCAACAGAGCCGCATTGCGTCCACCAATACGGTCGTAGTGGATTTCAGAACAAGGACCACAGGGACCTTGGTCGCCCATTTCCCAAAAATTGTCTTTAGCATCACCTGGCAATATGTGGTCTTCTGCAACACCTTGGTCTAACCACAATTGCTTCGCTTCTAAATCGGGTTCAAGACCTTGAGCAGCGTCACCTTCAAAATAAGTGACGTACAAACGATCCTTCTCCAAACCGTACACTTCAGTCAACAACTCCCACGACCAGGCGATAGCTTCCTTCTTGAAATAGTCCCCAAATGACCAGTTACCCAACATTTCGAAAAACGTATGGTGGTAAGAGTCGCGCCCAACATCTTCTAAATCGTTGTGCTTGCCACCAGCCCGGATACACTTTTGTGAATTTGCCGCTCTCTTGAGCAGAGCAAAATCCAGGTTGGGGTCGACAGTACCCAAGAAAATCAGCTTGTATTGGTTCATGCCTGCATTGGCAAACAACAACGTGGGGTCGTTGTGAGGAACCACCAGCGATGAAGGCACGTATGTGTGATCTTGTTTTTGTGTGAAGTAGTCCAAGAACGCTTGGCGGACCTTCGCCGCAGGCCACTCAGTTGAGGTACTCATCGTTCGTGAACTGTGGAGGATACGTTTGAGCATCAGCAAAAATTTGTACCGTGCGCGTGGCCATGGGAGGGAAGCGATGGCGGACAGGATTACGAAAGCGGCTCAAATGAGACAGTCGCTTCGAGGTTAAAAATAATGTCCTTTTCGGATATTCTTTAGTAGTGAATATGATTCGGAGCTGTAGTCTGATTGTATGACTTGATATATTGTAGACCTTCAATATGTGACATACTACGACGAGTGCTAATATTAAAAAACGTCTGTAGAGAAGTGATTTTTACGGATTACGGGTCATCACTCCTCTGGAACAGCATCATTGGAGAACGAAGTAAACTCAGATAGCTTGAAGACTAAAAATTGACTAGACACAATTCTTAACTATGGTGATGAAAGGGTTTTATGTACGCTGCTAATAGTTTCAGTATGTATGGTTCATTTTATACCTAAGAACTGCAGTGCTCAAATTTACGTTTGAAACCAGAGCCCTAACACAGCACTTGATACCAAGGTAAGTCAGAGTGTGAATGACGCAGATGATTTAAAAGTACTTCGTTTTCAATGTTTCGATGATCATACAAACAAAATTTACAACATATACTTTATAACACAATAATACAATAAAAGAAAACCACTATCTGCGGTAAAGACCTCGGCTAAGATGCGCATGGTCGTGTGCCTGAACACTGGGATCAACATTAGGGTCAATGTTAGGATCAACTGTCAGGGCATGAAGCTGGCCCTCCATAGCTGCCATCATCGCATCCGGCACCGCCTCATCATGATGCATGTGGCTCATGGGGTGATGTAAGCCAGGAGCTTGAGGTATCAATTGCTCGGGAATATAACCGTTGTTGGGTTGAGTAGCTTGGCGGTGGATGGGCTTTTGAACCAATTGCCGCAGCAGCTTGGACCGCTTCTTCTTAGTGGTGACGGGTTCAGGTGCATGATTGTGAAGAGGATTTATCATTCTCAAAATCCACATCTCACCATTCAACTGATCTTGAATGAACTGATCGTTTAACTTCGAATCAATTGACTCTGGGTCTTTTTTGACATTCTTTTTCTTCTCCTTTTCTGGGGGGTAAAGGTTGGCAACTAGACGGTACCCACACTTCGACCGCTTGGTGTACGCTACCCGCTGACGCTTGGTAGGGTCTTTGACAGTAGTACGAAAGGTGCCCGACCGTTCGCATTGAAAATACACCGCTTTAGGCTTTGACGAATTGATGACGATTTTGCAACGTTCATCTGCCAGGAGCAGTCGCTTGACAAAAGCGATTAACTCTTCTTTCAGGGCAAACGTCTTGATGATTTCGTTCTCACAATAACGCAGCTGTAAAATTCCATTATCAAAGTCCTCCGCCACCGGGGCATGGTGGACCATTTGATGGGGGATGGGGTTGTGATGTGGTTGCGCGTGCATGGCTGGGTGGTGTTGTTGGTGTTGTTGCATTTGGTGATGGTGTTGTAACAAGTGAGCCTGGTGCTGCTGTTGGTATTGCAACTGTTGGCTTTGCAACTCATGTTGCTGTTGTAATTGCTGCATCCGTTGGCGTTCAGCTCGGTGCTGAAGTTCAGCAGCAGTAGCAGCAGCCGCTGCTGTGTAGTTACCGTGATGGTACAGACTTTCATCGGGGGGAGCTCCGTAGCTCACAGCGGCGGCGGCAGTGGCAGTGGCGCTTTCATAATCCGGTCTCGGGTTCGAGGCATCCACGTGGTGGTGCTCTGTGCCTAATGGGTCTTGAGCACCCCTGTCGGCAGTGGTAGATGGGCCTGACATAAAGAACAGTGGGGTAAGGGTCCTGCACAGTCGGGTTGCACTTCGAAGCAGGCCTGTGTAGGATACCTCGTCTAATATGGAGGAAAGTTGTTGTGATCGAAGTTTTTTCTCAAATTTATCACGTGGTGGTAAGTGCACGACCTAGCCTAGCAATAGTAGAGGAATTTGAAGTGACGATGATGATACTGGTGTCGGGCTGAATGCTTGTCTAGCTGATGGTGTCGATAGTTCAACCCCAACTCTACTTATCTCTATTTGAGGCTACCTGGATGCCGTTTACACCCAATCATTGTTCGTCCCCCTACGAGACGTCACAAAATTTACTGAGGATGAATCGCCTTTAAGGGCTCACAATCATTATCCTTCAGCCCTATTGGCGAAGTAACGTGACCTTTGACATACCTCCTACACGGACATCCTCAGCCTATCATAAATGTAGACGTTTAAAGCGGTATATGATTTCATGATTGAGTTGCAAATTGGATTTCTTAAGAATCGAAATCACCGTTTCGAAATTTGGCAATAATTTGAAAAATTTACAACTTCAGAGGCCCCTACATGTCGCCTTGTCTTTGAACCAGTGTGACAATCGAAAAATTGATATTTGAAATATTCACATAACAGCATGAATATTTGCGAGATTGTACCCAAATGCTAATTACATCCATGGTGTTGCTCTTGCGAACCTCGCGCTTTACGTACAATCCGTGACCTTCGCAATGGAATCTATAGTTGTCAACCTTCAAAGCACCAACGAGAACCTAGAGTTTGATTGGCTTACTCAGGAAGTAATCGTTCCTGAATTCGATCAGATAATTGAAGCTCTTCGAATTTGTTCAGACTTGCTTTTGAACAACTCACCACAACGCCCTGATGAAAGTCAACACATTGAGCGCGGACCACCAGTGAAGCTACCAATCCTGCTGCTGAAACTGGAGACACTCAAAGGAATTATCACTCGTGATGGTGCTTACATTACTGATCTACTGTTCCAAATAAAAGAAAAACACTTCAACAAGGCATTATCGAGGGTCTCTTTGAAAAAGCCAATTCTTCTTCTGCAAATCATAACGGCAAAGCAGTCAATCGAAGAGGCAATAAAGTTGATTGATCAATGCAAAAGCCACGAGTGTCATGCTCATACCCAATTGGTGATGGCATTCGAACTGATGTGTCGACATCTCCAAGTGGCTAAAACGGCTCTTCAATTTCCCACAGATCCTAATCTAATCTTTCCACAGCATTGTATGCCTCGTGAATCTTGTGAGCCTGATCTTCCTCCACTGGTGGCTATGGACGTTTACATAAATCAGGCAGAAATATGTGTTGATCTCAAATACTTGCATGTGGTGTCTGAACTGCCATGGGGTGATATAGCTCCTCTGGGGCGGTCGTACGTCGACATAATCAAAGATGAGATCCAACAAGGTCAGCCTTTGGACCCCAGTTATATCACCAGAAGAATTCATGAGTTGGCTTCAAACGACAGAGAGTCTCTGTTTTTCTCAAACATGCTCAACATGATGAAGCCGAAATATGATCCTATAGATTACGTTACCAAGTGTGTAACTTATCGAGGTGGAGTGGTCATGATCGTCAAGAAAATCGAAGTGGCTTCACCTGACCCTGTGTTGGTATCAGCATTTACTAAGCTCGACTCCATGGAATACCTCATCACCCGCTTCTTGGAAAACCTTAACAATATCACTAAATAGAGCTATACACAAATCACCGTCACGGCGTTAGGGATCTACGAAACTCTTGCCGTGGATTAAAACTGGTAATGTCAACTGATTAGGTATTTGCATCAATTTTTGCATAACCTTCAAGCGCGAACAATGCTTTCGGTGATGAATCGTATATTACACAAGATTCGTGCTAGCCATACGTTTTGAAATGTAGTTTGTAATGCGTGGTGGTGGGGAACAGTCATTCAAGGAAACGACTTTAGCGATAGACATTAGATTCACATAAATCATAACTATTAGTGGTTACGCAAAATCTGATACTCGCACATGAAAATAGAAGTCAATTTCATGCACAATGATGCAAGAAAATAGGCGTGAGCCTAGACTTTTCGATCTAAATGTGAGGCGGGTGAGCACCCTTGACAACCACTACCATCGACGTTGAAGTAATTTATTCATTTGTGGCAGCCTGCTTGTGGAACACTACTAAACAAGAGCCGTAATCCCATTGTACGATATTGCTGCGAGATACAAGTAGCCTGATTGATTGTCTGAAGTCATTGGAACTCACGTACTTCTGGTTTGTACAACCCTACGTTGGGCCAACTTTCTACTCATTTGTAATGATTTTCTTTTTCCCAGACTAGCTCCTGTATCCAGTTAACCGCAGTGTTGGCCTACGGATAGCGGCTCGCATAGAAAAAACGCTTTAGGACCACCGGCAACCCCACACTGTTGTCGAGTTGTCAGTGAATGATCAAAGGGTGGATTCGTTGCCGTACCTCGTTCTTTCGTTTGTTTACCACAAAGCCGCATATTCCTATGGATTCCTCTCGATTTACTGTGCTCGCTGACAATTCAGTGGTGGAAAAGCCTGTTGTTGATGATCGTCAGTATCGATTGGTGAATTTGCACGACAATAACTTATCAGTTTTGCTAATTCATGATCCAACTACCGACAAGGCCGCTGCTTCGCTTGACGTGAACACCGGGCTGTTCGCTGACCGTGAGTACCAAATCCTGGGCCTCGCTCATTTTTGTGAACACTTGTTGTTTATGGGCACCAAGAAATACCCCGAGGAAAACGAGTATTCGCTGTATCTTGCGAAGCATCTGGGTTATTCAAATGCATATACTGCCGCTGAGCACACGAACTATTACTTCCAAGTCAGCGCAAATCATCTCCAAGGCGCTCTTGATCGATTCGCTCAATTTTTCATCAGCCCACTATTTTCGAATAGTTGTAAAGACCGTGAAATCAATGCTGTTGATCTGGAAAACAAAAAGAATTTGCAGAATGATTTATGGCGCATGTATCAACTAGACAAGCTGAACCTGAATCCCGAGCATCCATACAATGGTTTTGCTACTGGTAATTTTTACACTCTTGCGGAGGAACCAGCAGAAAAGGGAATGGATGTAAGGGAAACCCTCATTAATTTTCATAAGGATCATTATCTGGCTAATTTGATGAGCCTCGTTATTTTGGGTAAGGAGGATTTGGATACCTTGACAAGCTGGGCACTTGAGTTGTTTTGCGATGTCCCCAACAAAGGATTACCACGGCCGAACTACAACGGAACGTTGATTTTCCCCGAAGAGTATCTTGGTAAGATCACTCGCGCCGTTCCCGTCATGGATAATCACAAGTTGGAAATCGTCTTTATGATTCCTGAAGATTTGGATGACAAATGGAAGCTGAAACTGCTGGCCTATTATAGTCATCTATTGGGCCACGAGTCTGAAGGTCTGGTGCTTTATTACTTAAAGCTGAAGAATTGGGTGTCGGAATTGAGTGCTGGCAACATCAGAGTATGCCAGGGTAATTCATTTTTTATACTTGAGTTTGAGTTGACTCCACAAGGGCTCGAAAACTGGAAAACTATCGTGATCACAGTGTTCCAATATCTCCAATATTTGCAGGCTCAGGAACCGCACAAGTGGATCTGGGAAGAGATTTCGAACATGTCGAAGATCAATTTCAAATTTAAGCAGAAAACCGATGCTTCAAGTACTGTATCGAAGTTGTCAAACAGTTTATACCAATTCACTGCTGATGGCCAAATTCCCCTGGAATACATACTTTCACTGCTGGTCATGCGCGAATTCAACCCAGAGCAAATCAAGCAGTACGGTCGTTACCTCAACCCTGACAATTTCAGAATCACCTTGACTTCTCAAGCTTTAGACGGATTAGACAAAAAGGAACGTTGGTATGGAACCGAATACCTGTATGAGGACATCCCCAGTGATCTAATGACCCAAATAAAGTCAGCTGAACCAATCTCCGACTTACACTTACCTATCCCCAATGACTTTATCCCGACTGATTTCACAATTTCATTGCCGAAACTGGAGACTCCATTATCTCACCCTTATTTAATAGAGGACACGAGTGCCTTGCAAGTTTGGTTCAAACAAGATGATCGATTTGAGGTTCCGAAAGGTACTATTGAAGTTCTGTTGCACTTACCAATGCTGAATAAAGATGTCCGTCAGGCAACGATGTCACAACTAGTGGGGGATTTATTCAACGATGAACTCAACCAAATAACATACTACGCATCCTTAGTTGGGCTTAAAGTCATGTTCACTTTTTGGAGAGATGGCTTTTCGCTTAAAGTTTCGGGTTACAATGACAAACTTCCCGTTCTTTTTGAGCAAGTTATAGAGAAGTTTATCCGATTCAAACCCAACCCAGCTCGTTTTGATGCCATCAAATTCAAGATGACACAGGAGCTCAAAAATTTTGGATATCATGTTCCTTATTCGCAAGTCAACACTCATCACATGTTGTTGATCAACGAAAAGACCTATCTGTATCCCGAGAAGTTGAAACAACTCGAAAGCATTTCTTGTGAAGATGTCACAGAGTTTGTGACACAGCAGTTGTGGTCGGAAGGCGTGTTTTGCGAAATGTTGATCCATGGGAATTTTGACATATCCAAAGCTCGTGAAATAAAACAGGGTTTGGCGACGCAATTGGAAGGCAGAGGTACGATCAGCGGAGACGTTTACAGAGCCATTCGCTTGAGAAACGCAATTCTTTCACCGAATGAGGTGGCACGTTATGAGGTCTCCCTTGAAGACAGCAAAAACATCAATTCCTGCATTGAGTACTACATTCAGATTGGTGCAGACAAAGATAATGATCGATTACGTGTACTTACCGATTTATTAGGAGTTATCATTCGTGAACCTTGTTTCAACCAATTGAGAACCAGAGAGCAATTAGGGTATGTTGTCTTCCTGGGCCTCAAGCCTTGCCGCAATTCATTTGGTTTTCGAGTTTTAATTCAATCGGAACGCACTACAGACTATTTGGAATACCGTATCGATGAATTTCTCCATCAGTTTGGCCGGCATGTGTCGAGCATGGAAAATGAGGAGTTCGAAAAGTTCAAGCAAGCACTTGAGGATCTAAAACTAACTAAGCTCAAACATTTGAGTGAGGAAACGCTGCGGTTTTGGAATTCAATAACTGATGGTTACTACAATTTTGATGCACGAAAGCGCCACGTCGAGGTGCTTGAGAGTATAACCAAGGCAGAATTCATCCAATTCTACCAGGACTATGTACTCAACCGGGCCGGAAAGCTGGCCCGTTTGGCCGTCCATTTGAAAGCGCAACATCCACTGAAGGTTTCTCGCGACAAACTAATAAATCTGAGTCTTATCAACTGGATGTTCCGCAATGACATTAACGTCGACCTGGATAAAATTGACGACATCCTCAAAAAGTCGACAAATGTTCAGGAAATCGCTAAGAAGGTTGCTGCCTTGTTAAGAGCTGATAACCTCGAACACAGCACCGATGACATTGCAGCCATTATCGAAAGTGGTTTGGTGCAACCCGTACCTGCAACGTATCCCACAGGTAAATTGTACACGAACATTTCCTCTTTTAGAGAGGATCATGATATGAGTGAACATGCCAAACCTGTTGAACCACTCAGAAACTTTTACATTCCCGATTTGTCGCACTTGTAGCACTTAAATCTGTATAGCATTTCGCAACAAATTTATTAGAATCTGAAATAGAATACCATGATAGAGCAAATTCGTAATTTTCGAAGTACAGATCTAAAGGCAAAAGGAGTGGGCTTGAGCTGTTGATGTCAAACGGGGATCTGAGGCTAACACTTTTAATGTAATTTGTCGGTCTTTCGCTCGTCGGACTGGATTCGTCGTAGCCGCTACGCTATGTATTTAATTTTCCCGATGTGAGGTACCAATTAATTTTCCAGATTAGCATATTAATTAACCGTAGCGCCTCATATATGGGATTTCACCTTAATGATAAAAATGATTCAAATACTTCCCACTGGAGTCTTCAAACGACTTCTTTCTTCACTTAATAAAATTCCAAAAATACTCCGGTACAGGGAATCGAACCCTGATTTGCTCGGTGAAAGCGAACCGTGATAGCCATTACACCATACCGGACTTCAGCGAAAATTGTTGAAAGGAGCGCGCACTTGTAGCTTAATGGGCTAAGGTGGTGATGTTCTCCCGAAGGTTGTCTACCGTGACCTCACCTCGCCTATGTCACCGGAGGACCTCACATTGCTAGATTCTCTACTTTGTGAGAAGTTTTTCGGAGGTATCCTGGAACCCCGAATTTATGGCACACCGAAGCGAGGCGGCTACGGTCTCATTCGCTTCCTGCAGCAACTCTTGGGCCGCCGCGCGAGAATGATCTATGATCTCTTCCGCGCCGACGCGTCCAAGAAGTGGGCAAAGCAAGACCTCCTCAACCGCCTCCAACAGGTTGCTCTACGGACCAACTTATACGGCGACACTGCATGCTTCGATTTCCTTCTCGATAGCAGTATCTTTGAACGCTTGCGTCGCTTGTCGTACTTTGAGTACCGCGAAGAGCAGTGGCTCAAGGCCTGGTTCGCTGTCGTCAGACAAAGGTGGAAACACTCCCCCTCATCGGCAACCGGGGCCCCACCTCTGAGTACCCACAGAGGTTTCTTCGAAGTCGTTTTGATTCCGCTGAGACTCCCATTTCCGAAGCTTCCTTCCGCAGCCTCCACAAGAAGGCCTGCTTGAAAGAAGACTGGACTGATGTCCCGGCGTGGCCGAAAAAGCATTTTCCAAGTGGACGACAACCCACTGAGACCAGTTGGCGGACATTTTGGAAATGCCTTCTGAAGTTCACCTCGTTGCAACCCTGGCAACTGGCCATCCTCTGGCAGTTTTACCACGGATATACTGCAAACTGGATGTGGCGCACTTATATCCATGTCCACGAGTCCCAATATGAGTCCTTTTACTACCCTGGGTGCACACTCTGTGCGGTCACTACCCATGACAGGGCCCCCACCCTCCCACCGGTATACTCTACGGACCACGATCGCCAATTCCACAGAGCCGTCAGATTGATCCGCGACAACGGCGGAGGGGAACCACATCTTCTCTGCGACTGTCCAGTGTCCAAGCGCATCTACCGCCTCATTAACCGAACCGACCTCCCCTACCAACATGTGACAGACATGATGCCCCCCAACCGTCTTTCTTCGGACGCCTTGAGTGAGTTAGCTCGTTATTTGCGGGCGACACTCCTCCTCTTCAAGGAAACACGACTATCGGAGTCGGCTCCTGTCATCCAGACAGAAGCTAGCTTACAATCGTGGATCCAGCGCAACCGGAGATACATCATGACGGGTAAGGGACAACATAAATTCTGAACACAACCCCACATTACTGAATGGAATGCTGAGATATCGCTCGCCCCGCGGGCGACCTATGGCTCNATGGAATGCTGAGATATCGCTCGCCCCGCGGGCAACTTATGGCCCTCTACTTCAACTCTTCGACCAGAGGGAGTATATCATCTAAGCAAGTAACGACGCCTATAACTATAGTATAGTTGGCTAGTACACTCTGAGAGGAGAGACCGTGGTTCAATTCACCGTGGTTTGGGCCGTCGGTCACCTGTTTACTGAACAACTGCCTCCCCACATTCTCTCCATATACTGAGTTTTTCGCCGTTGTCGGCTTTCTCAGATCGCAGGGTATCGAGAACGAAGGCTTTACAAACACTTGAGATCCTCTAAGGAGTATGTAAGTTATTAAGTTAGATATCAATGCAAAACTAAGGATAAAATAAAAAAGGCAATAAAAAAAGGCGGAACACCAGAACTGANAGATAAAAGCATACAAAAAGCATATATGCAGGACGTTTACCAGAATATCGAAGACAGACCAGGATATGGTCAGATACCCGTTTTCACGGGAAGACCGGGTTGCAGGAGAAGGAATGACCTCTTGTCAAAGATACAGAGAAAGAGAAGCTTGAGGAATTGTCCGACGTGTTCGGATTTGGCACGGCGAAGAACTTGGCCGATGCCGATGCTGCACAACTCATCGCATGAAGAGCAGGAATGAGAATTTGCAGCCATACGCTACGCCATTGGCTAGCTGCACATGTATATATATATTCTGGGAAGGAATGTAATTTTCCTTACCGGTCTCCTATCAAGTATTTTAAGTATGTCAATTAATATGAATATTGACAAGGATTCTGTCAATGGGACAGAGTATAATGGTCAGTCACCTGTTCCCGAGCAGGTGCATCACTTGATGAAAGAGCTTGAGATTCTCCGGCAGTATATGGCGACTCATGTAGAGAGCGCCCAAGCTGCCTTCCAGGCGATGAATCTCACGGGGGCCGGAAATCCACGCATGCTTCATTCGCGTGTAACGTTTACATGATTGAACTCTATCCATATTTTGTGCTATCAAACCTTCTTTCAGGTTCGATTAACTTCCGGAGTTAGCTCCTCACAAGTCCGAGACCAAAGGTCAGCATTTTACACGACAATAAAATTGCACGTTTCCTAGAATGTATCACTAGTCAACGTTGAAATCATAAAAAGGTGAGCAAAACCAACGCAATACCCCCTCAACCCTGCGCATCAAACAATTGGGAATCAAAGAAATTGAAAATCTCAAACAAGGCTTTGTGAGTTTTCTAATAAATTATTGATGTACGTCGTTTGCTAAATGGACCGAAACTTGTGGCCAACTTATTGTAACGGCTTCGCTGCATGGTTTTTGACCCTTTACCGATAAGACGAGATTTTTTTGCATTGGAATGTTAATGAAATACGACTTGTTGAACGCTATCCACGTCTTAGTAATGTCATGCCCTTATATGAGATAAAAAAACGCAAATTCTATTCTGTTTGGTTAGCATTTAGGTTAGTTATTTGTATTATTTTTGCATCGTGCATTCTTTCCGTGATGGAACCCCAAATCGGTAGTTAAATTTTCTAATGCTTGGAGACACGTTCGCTATCGTTCACGCGCAGAATATTTCCGACTATGCCTCGAACCGAATATGCTGCAGTTTCACAGCAAGAACTGCTAGGTTCAGCTGAAACTACTTCTGCTATTGAACTTGATGATATTGAACCCAATACATCACACGAATTCCCATTGGACTTGGCTTCTGATGATCCCGAGTCTGTGGTGGATCACTCGCAGGGCACACTGAATATGCAAATGGCATTTATGAATATGGCCAACCTGATCTTGGGTGCTGGTATCATTGGCCAGCCATTTGCTTTCAAAAACACGGGGTTGGTGGGTGGTATCTTGTCCATGATTTTGCTCACAGGTCTAATTGATTGGACGCTTCGCTTAATTGTGATTAATGCGGAGAAGTCACACACACAGCTGTACCAAGACACAGTTCTGAAATGTTTCGGCATGTGGGGCCGTTTGCTATTGCTTCTTCTGATTCTGCTTTTCGCGTATGGTGGATGCATGGCATTTTGTATAATTATTGGTGACACAATACCTCATGTTCTTCGAGCTCTCTTACCAAATGCTATAACAGCCCCAGGAACTGCTTTGGGTTGGTTGTTTACCAGGAGAGTAATTATAGTTGTGTTTACAACGTTCATCTCATATCCTTTATCTTTGAATCGCGATATTTCGAAATTGGCCAAAGCCCTGGGATTTGCTTTGATAGGAATGACAATTATTGTGGTGCTTGCGGTTATCAGGGCTCCTTTAGTTGAGAATGACCTCAGGGGTTCACTCACAACACCAGAATGGACTATAAACTCGCTGATTTTTCAAGGCGTGTCCGTAATATCATTCGCTCTTGTTTGTCATCACAACACAATCTACATTTACAACTCACTTCGTAATGCTACGATTGACAAATTTGCAAAGATTACACATATTGCCTGCTTTGTTCTGATGCTCTTTTGTGGACTCATGGCGATCAATGGGTTGGTCAATTTCGGGGACAAAACAAAGGGGAACCTACTTAACAACTTTCGCAGCGATGATTTCTGGATCAACATTGCTAGATTTTGCTTTGGACTTAACATGCTCACGACGTTTCCGTTGGAAATATACGTGGTTCGCGACGTTTTCAAGGACTTGGTGGTAGAAAGAAATGCAGAAGGTGGAACCGGTGGTGTTGAAATGTCATGGAGACAACATGTTACTGTCACAACACTACTAGTGTTTTCCTCAATGCTGGTCCTGTTATTCACCTGCAATTTGGGCATTATTTTAGAACTTATTGGTCTGACGCTGGCTAGTTTGATGGCATACATTATCCCACCCCTATGTTACGTAAAATTATGCTATGATGAACTTGATAAAGCAGTTACGCCGGGTCGTTTCAGCAAGGAACTCAATCGGAACTTCATCCTATACAAAGCATTGCCTTCATTTGCAATAGTGTTGTTTGGTTTTACGGTGATGATCGTAAGTACAGCCGGCTCATTGACTGGCGTTGGATCAGATGACTCACATTGCGTAATTGATTAGCTGTTGACACAAATCGCATAACTAATAATACACTAACATCATTATGCATCATCGTCGCTATCAACGATGACTTTTTTCCGTCTGCCTTGACGCTTGGAGGTAGCATGCAAATCGAGGTCATTAATCCGGTCATCTGTAAGCTCATGATTAATATCGGACAAGGATTTATCTTCACTGGATATATTTTCGTCTGACTTAGATGGCGATGTCAATGGGCCACTAGCTTTCAATCCATGTTTCTCAACTAAAGCCACAGCATCCATTAAACGGTTATCCCCCTTGCGACGTTCCAATAATCCCAGCCAAGCTTTCCTGAATTGTTGTAATTGGTCTTGGTTAATAATACCTCCCGTTTCGTGCAACATACGTCTCAAGCTATCTTCACGATCAAAGAAATCATCATCTGTGTCATCATCAGAATCACGAACGAACTCAGACAGTTTTATACGCTGTGATTCTTCATCAAGCACTGATGGTATATGCCGTGATTGTCGATGTTCGTTGAAACGCTTTGACTTCTTCTTCAAAGGTCTTTCCGATGACCGAACCTTACGCTTGCGAGTTTTACCATCCTGTGAGTCGTTTTGTGACCCCATCTCGCTCAATGAATCAAAAGCTTGCGTGTTGGCACCTTTAAGAATCAGTGCATCTAGAGCGGCATCGATACCGTCTGCATGATAATCCTCATCGTTCTCGTCATCTTTCACTCTCAAGAATACCGCGGAGTCTTGATTGTCGTCAAATTTGGTCAGACTGTGTCTGAATTTGTTTAAAAAATCCAAACACAATGACAAATGCTCATTAGTGATTGCAGACAGCAATAAGCATTTATCCTCCATAAACATTGGAGGACTTATGCCCACGACTTCAACGAGGGTACGGATATGACTGTTAGCAAGGATCAACCGTTGGTTCTTTGTGTCCACTTCGATCATTGTATCGCTCGGAGCATTAATGCCATTATAAGGATCGTTTTCAAAAGTTCTTACGCCTATTATCCCTTTGATCTTCTCAGCAAACCAATCCAAGAACCCGACGTGACCCTGTTGTGTAAGAATGTCCATCAAAATGTGGATACGAGATTCCAAGTCGAATTCTCGCGTGAATTCGAGCGGTCGCGCTAATTGTGGTGGGCGAGTCCCCTTTGTTGCTCGTGCATCTAAATTACCGGAGTCCAAAAAGATTTTTGATTCTGTGTCCTCTAAGCGGTTGAATAAAAGCTCGATTGGGACAGGGAACCGCAGTAATGCCAGTTTGAGCTTCTTCATGAAATAATAAACGAACTCATCAACTGTATTGCGGAGGGGATGGGAGTTTGGCAACCATTCTTGAATGTCGTACAAAATTTGCATCAAATCCAAACGATACAAAGCACCGTGGTCTTTCTTCCCTACAAAAATGCGATGGAAGTACTTGAGACACCATTTAATTTCGTCAAACTTGAGCTCCTGAAATCGCAGAAGAAATTCCACATGTGCCAGTACGACTCCCAGATGGAAGAATCGACGTTCAGTTGCGGTATAGTCAAGTTGCCGCTCACGCGTAACCTCCAGAGCACGCTCCTCTAACTCTTCATCGAAGTTTTCGTCCTCAATCTCGGCATCGATCAAGTCTCGCATCATATTTTCTGTCCCATGATCCAAGTTGGTAGCTCTTCGCTTATGCCGCTTTTGCCGTTTATGCTGAACATATAACTTTACATTTTCATTCGCAAACGCTTCAAATCCTCTCAAGATACCGTGTACCATTGCAATTGCTACTCGGAGATAATGAGGGGAGTGTTTGGCAGCTGTTCGTGGTATGTGGACCAATATTTGAAGGAAGTCGTGAAATCCGAACAATTTTCGAATAATACCCTCAGCTAACTCTCGATCAAAATCATCTTGCGGCGAAGAAGACTGTGGCTGAAGAAAAATAGCGGTTGCTATAATGACCAACTCATTGAAACAAACCATAGCTGCATGAAGTGCACTCCATCGCTTGTTTTCGAATGATTCTCGGAAAAATCCGATCATCAAAATGAATGTTACTTCACTCAAACCTGCACCAATGGGACCATAGTCTGATGCCGAACCCAATTGAATTCTGGTACGTTGGTATTCGAAGAACCATGCGAGAGTTACAAAGTAAGCTGCTTTGTCGTGCTCATCCACTTCTATGTCAACAGCTCCTGAATATACCAGAGCCACTTGTTCCATGACGTTGTTGAGACCTCCCGACGCAAGAAGTTGATCAATGAACTTTTTGAATGAGGCAATAGCACTATCATTGATGGTGATTGCGGAAGCAGGCGTGATGTACTCATCCGCATCATAATTGAAATTCGACGGAGTGCGCCATCGTTTGCTCGCATCAATTTGATGAAGAGACGTAGTAGTGTCACGTAATGCCCGGGTGCCCTTAATGACGTACAGGGCATTTTGTTGACGTACTTGAACCATAGTGCCAAAGCGACCATGTCGAGTCAGAAGATGTTGACGTTGAGTGCGCTTTAGCTGCGCCTCTTTCGCTAATAGTTCAGCTAAATTCATCAGATTGGTCGCCAGTATCAGTGGGAGATGAGCCAGAGCATTCGATGTGCCCGCAGTTGCAATACCGGCTGGGTCGAGCCCCTTGATTAGAAGGTTCAAGCAATTGAGTAGTGGAGATCCGTAAACTTCGCGATCAAGATCTTTGCCCACGTCTGATGCTATAGTTAGGAGAAATTGGAAAACTCTGTTGTGCTCAAATGTCGCAATGATAGCAGTGTGACCGATATCTTCGGCCAGAACATCAGGAGGCAAACTGTCCGTCTCATTGACTCCCTTCGACACCGAAATTGTTGGGGAAATCGAAGATATCGCTAGTACATTGCGAATCAATAGGATCACCAAATTGACTATGGCACTTTCACGTGAATCCCGGTTGATGCGAGGCTTGGCGATAATTGGAAGGACTAAACGAATGACAGCTTTGAGCGTACGTCCTCTGCGGTAGCTTAAAATTGACTTCTTATAAATCAATTGTGCTTTTTTCACAAGGGGATACTGCAAACGCAGAGGATCAGTTGAGTCTTTAGCAAGATGTGGGGGCCAAGTGAGGAGCACTAAAATTTCGAGACATCCCACCATAAGCCTCTCTGTAGTTCGAGCGTTAGTTATAGGTACCTTCCTGTGACAATCTTCGTCCCATTGACAGAGCATAACCATTAACTCTTGGGTCACTAATCCCGTGTGAGCACATGCTAGCGCAACATCAAAAGTACCTTTAGCCTCATCAACACTTTTTATCCACCGCTTGATATCTTTAAGTACAGCAATTGCATCATGACCAGCACGGTATCGACCATTGGGCTCGACACCGCCTAGGGAACTTGTGAGTACTGAAATGTGGGCGCTAATAAGATCATGGTAAGTCCAAGCATTTGTCAGCAGCACAGCCTCGTTATCGCTCTGAGGAACTTCTTGAACTTCTTCTTGGGGCTCATCGTCAACAATGAAACCGTTTTCAAGCTCGTCAGCTAAATCTATATCGTTTTCATTCATGGATCACCAAACGAGATCGCTTCTCTCGCGAGCGACGCGTTTTTCGCTCCTTACGCGTTCCATCTTTTTGGCGCTACCACGAAAGTTGAAAGCTTTGGGCCAATTACGAAATAAGCATGCGCTTACAGTAGGATAGGATGCCACATAGAGCAATCCTTTGCAGTAAAAGTCCACCATTTACCCAACCAAAGAACCAAACATAAGATGTGACGAAGTAGTCAATTATGTGTTGAATTTATAGCCAAGTATAACGACCAGTGAAGTCTGAGGCGTAAGCGTAAGTCAATTAATGGGTTCAGTCGCGGGTTTAGTTGCCTTTGAGAGCGTTTTCAGTCAAAAAGCACGCTCCCCACATTTTTTTCCAAGTGATCGAGGAGAATCACATGAAGGCACGGTGCGACCGTTGTGGTTTAACTTTCAAGCACAGGGCTACGCAACCACCACTCACGTTAGATGCTAAACAACTATTGGGCTTAGAAGTCGATAATGAAAAGTGATCCTACCCTATATTGATGAGTCGTACTTCCGGTAACCTCTTGTCATAATCCGACACTAATTGGGCAGTTTTTCGTAAGTATTCGATGACTTAACATCTTCCTGCACCGGGGCATGAGGGTCAGTCGACAATCACATGGCAATAGTCATGGAGGGGGAACTGACGATATTCAAACCAACGTGCTAGCCCAACCACTAAACACACCACAATTACTAGCGCCCATTCCATGGAGTTGCCCTATAAAAAGCGCAACCGGGTGCCGGCGCTGTGCCTGGTGTGTCGCAAGCGCAAATCTAAATGTGACCGGGTCAAGCCCATCTGTGGCCTGTGCAAGAAGAAGTCAATTTCCCATCTATGTTACTACGAAGCGGATTCTAAAGAACCACTGGGCCACGTTACCTACGTGCAACCACTAACGGAATTGTCGCCTGCTTCAGCTCCTCCAAATGGTCCACAAGGCCCTCCATTACCCATGCCAATGCCTCAACCATCACGCTTATCTTCATTTCCTCCTTTTGACCCACAAGGAGTACCCATACATCATCATCTGCCAGAAATGCTGATGATTTCCCCAGGAGCCCCTTCTAATGGACCGCAATTACCACTAGCGCCCCCCACAGTGCAACTGCTGCCACCAGGCACGTTTGGTGTACCGCCACCTCTGGACCTGTTTGTAATGTCACCAGGAGCTCTGCTGATTACTCTGGGAATGCTGATACCACCGCCAGCAAAAAATGCAAGCCACCGAAATCTGGTAACATCATCATATGTGAACATTCCCTTGGGACCCTCCACCACGCTCCTGGTCAGCAGCGAGGACGAAATAACAACCTTCCAGAACGCTCTGTTTTCTTTAAATACAGAGGGCCCTTGGTGGTCACAACAAGGAATGTTACTGTACATCGGCCTCACGAAAAGTGACCCTTTCTTGAAAGTTTTGCGGAATTATGCCCTTCATCTCTTCAAATCTGGAGAAATGGCAAAATTTATCAAACCAGCTTCCAAAGGAAAACGTCTGCTGGCCTCAGCCCTGCCAACAACAGTGAAAAAGTCTCGTATCGATACTGATGTGGCCCTGGACAAACTGACATCTCAAAAGCTTCGTTGCGATCTGCTTGATCCAGTTCAAGAAGATCTGCTCGTCATTCAGCGTATTGCCAAAGAAGAAACCGAACCAGAGACCGATGATGTCGATGACGATCAGATAAAGTTGGACGACGATGGGCCTAGCACCATAGCACCCCCACCAATTGATCCATTATCACAGACAAAGGCACAGTCACCCCAGCATCCTCGTGCTGATGCTAAGCTCCCCTCTCTTGACACGATATCACTGATTGCAACACGTGTTGAGGTTTATCAGTTAATCATGCAACATGTGATTCAAGTGTTACCCGACAAGCTTAACTTGTTCATGCTTTACTGTCGTTATTTTAAGTACGTGCATGCATTCATCCCAATCCTTGATGAAAAGCAGTTGTTAAGTGATGTTGAGGGCTTATTCAACTCATTTCCAAACTTCAGTCGCGAGAAATATCTGAGCATTTCAATAGAGCTGGATCATGATCTTATTACTTTGGGTCTCTTCCTAGTGGTAATAAGACTTGGATACATGCTGTTGCTTCATAACGATAGCCTCGAGTATAATGAAGATGAGAAGAGCATGATTCGATCTATGCGTCGAATTAATCACAGTGCCTATCTCAAGCTTTTATTTGCATGCTTCCAAGATCATCTCGTGGGGCTGAGTTCTCTGCTAAAGCTAGTCCAAGGATTACTGCTTTTGCATTTTTACCGACTGGTAATCCCCAGTGATTGTCTTGGGTTAGGTGCAGCTGATGGCAATAATTTGTTCGGAACTATTGTGAGGCACGCTATGAGTATAGGTCTCAATCGCGATCCTACATTCTATCTAGCCCACGATACCATCAGTAAGCGGCATTCACTCATAAAACTGTGGCGAGCATTGTGGCATTATTTGGTTATTACAGATTCAATCAACCTGGTGGGATGTGGAACATATCCTAGTATACCTGATTTAAGCATGAGTGACGTTGAACCTCCCATATTCAAAGATGCTACCGGTAAGGTGAACGAAGTTGCCTTTATGGTGCGTAAAATTTCGAACCATTATCGGAAGATCGTTTTAATGATTAATGACGTCACGCATAAACCAAAAGTGGTCGACGTGCTCCAAGAGACGAATGCTCTCGAGAAATTGTTTTTTCAAATGTTTGGGAAGGACTTCTTTAAGGACGTGATATGCAAGCCTGCTCTGTCAGCGGCAGCTGCTCAAGAAGTCGGAACAGCTGAACATGAAGAAGCATTTCTCAAAGTCGTTAAGTACAGCATCTTTGTTCACCTAAGAACAAACCTACTGTGCATGTATTATATGATTGCCCTTCACTACGAGAACCAAAGTGGAAATGAACTGCTGGTAGAAACTGGATTGGGCCTATTCAAGATTTACGTGAAGCTGGTGGTACAATTAGTTTACATTATGCTGTTTGTCTTGGACAACAGTGTTCGTGTCTTTGGAAGAAATTATGACTATTTTCTTACGGCAAATAATGAGCGTTGTATGGTGAAGACACACGCTTTCCTCACTTCGTTTTTTGTTCGGCTTTTGCACCATCGCATGGACCTTTCCCTCAAAATCCCCAATGAACCAAAATTTGCACAAAGACTAGAGGTTGTCGACCGCTTCTTCAACGTCGTAATCATGGAGCTGGAATTATTTATTGGCTCTTTCCGAGTCTTATCCAAAAATTATTTATCACTGTGGAAGGTTTTTATTATGAGCTCAGTGGTTTTGAAACAATGCGTTGACAATCCCACTGCATTTTTCAAAGGCATTCAAGACCCGAGATTCTTTCACCAGGGTAGTAATACGTTGGATTTGTTTACCAATCAAGAGATTGAGAAGTTGTGCAATTTATGTGAAGAGTTCAGAGTTGCCAAAGAGGAATACGCCAAGTCTCGAGGGATTGCTGGCAAGGGACTGGTCGCCAATCGCCGAAAGAATACTCAAGGCCCTTTCAGCCCTCAAGGAATCGGACTGGGTCGTAATCTGGAGACAACCAGCACTACAAGTTTTAGCCCCCTGATGGCCCAACCTCACGGTGACGAAGTTAATGTTGATATCAGCCAGGTGCTGCTGGTCCTTGACGGCTTCACTCCAATGATCAATGAGCCGTCTTCATCGGTAGGCGGAAATGGGTTGCTCAATTTTAGCAACTTGGGTGGTCTGGTCTTCGATGACAATCCGAATGTTGATTTAATGAAGCTTTTCGAGATGTATACGGGCAACGAACGTCACGATGTTTAAAGGAGTAATTGATAGAGAGAAATTCTGTGCTTAATGTATCGTGTATTTCCGTCTATTCCATTGGCCGTTTTCCCAAAAAGTATAAAAAATGAATACATGCACCTGATTAATCCTCAGGATACCGTCGTTTCAAGTGTGGCGAGAAAGTTCCAGATATGTAGCCACGTGAGTCATTATTGTGTTTGCTGCCAACAGGTTGGTAGAGCATCGGTGATGGACATTCACCACAGTCATCAAACTCGTCGTCTTCAGCAACGCCGTCATCGTCGTCCACCTCATCATCGTCATCTGCGTAACTGGTCACAAAGTTGTCTTCATCTGCTTGAACATAATGAGAAGCTGAACCAGGTTCCAGCGCGGTATTCTTACCCATCAATTCAATTAATTGATTGTAGTACAAGCTGAGAACGTCTTGAGCGTGTTTAATGCTAGACGATCCATCAACACTTTTTACTGGAACACACCTCCAGTCTACTCGTGCCAAAAAGTCAAGTTCCAAACAATTTAGTTCCGATATCGCCACACCACCGACCTTAGCATAGTGATCATTAGTGTAAAAGAAATCCTCCATCAGCTTTTGAGCAATCATCGTGGCCACGAGAAGGAATCGATGTACTGTCCACAGGTTTAGTGTAAAGTAAGGCTGGTATTGATGAGACAACAAGTCGATGTAGTATATCAGCGTCAAGAGAGTCGCAGGATTGAAATTGTTGAACTTTACCAATCGCGATAAGTATTTAGTCGTGGAAATATTGGGCGGACTTCTCAGATGATACCGAGTAAGAAGCAGGTTAGTGGTGGTTTGCGTCTCTGGTAGTGGATGACTTATTTCAACAGGCACTTGTTTATCATTAACTTTGATAAGCAGGGCCATCATTCGACCCATAAGCGAAATTAGGTCGCCAAGAGGACATTCCATGAAATTGCGAGGAAGAGGGATGACAACAGCCGGTGTAGGTGGTTGAATAACTTCCGTTTTCCTCGGCGAAGTGCGTGGAGGCGAGACGCTGGGAACTGGAGCTTGAGATTGCTTCACTTGAGAAAGATAGCGATTATAAGGCAGTTTCTTAAGAGCCAAGCGCAGAAACTTGTCACGAGTTGGTGGCTGAACAAGATACCTAGAGAAAAAGTCATGGTCTTGAGCTCGTGATGTTTTCAAGACGACGTCAGTATGATTGAAACCTGAATGGATGAATGTTTGCTTGACATATGGAACCAAGAAGGGATCAAACGTTTGAGCCTTAGGCATGGACAGTTGGCACATTGTAGCCGATAACCCTCCCAGACCCGCCGCCAGCAGGGTCAGCGAAGTTTTCGGCGACATTCGATTATGAAGCGAATCATTGGGAGAGGGTATAGGAGTCGATTTTTGGATCAAACTCATATTATCAAACAGGGCACACAGCTCATGAGATTTGGTTTATGTCACAACCAGGTATATTCAGCGAAGTAAATTGCCGGAGATCAAAGGGTAAAGCGGGGGATGATGTGGGAGCACTCGCTTTTTTCTAGATAGAATTTGTGTGACTGCACACGCTGGGGGAGTATTGATGAGGGCACGATTTCTGGACAACAGACCGAGAAGGTGAAGTTGAATCCAATGTAAGAACAGTTCGGATGTGAAAAGCGATTATATACGTACGTTGTGCATGGTAATCCTAAGTTGCCTTTATCTTATTTAAGCATATGCAGGATTCCCTTGAGCTAGGCCACCACGTGCCCCCAAAGAGTGACAGGATGACACGGGCAAGCAATTTGGGCGGCAAGCGGGGATAAGGGACGTTAGACAAATGGGGGAATCGACGCTATTAGTAGAAAATCATTTCAATAACATGTGCCGGAAACGTCTCTCCGAAGTTCAAAGTGTTAAAATGTGTGCTGACATTTGCCTGGCTATACCTGATTTTCGCGGCTTCATTTTAGGGTGCTGCTTCGCTTCGTCAGCGTCAAGATAACTTCCGATCATGCCTGCAGGCCATTCAGGGCCCACGTTGTCCTGCCATCATATAAGATTAGAGGGTGACAGCTTCCTGATATAAAGGCTTTGTGCCTTGCGAGATAGCATTTGGTACTTACAGATGTGGCGGGGATACGGCCAATAATGGGGATTAAAAAGTTGTCGTTAGTCTTGGCATGCAATATTCATCTTCACTGTTTTCTAATGTCACCATGACATGGCAACCGAAGTGATGTTTGGCGGAGTTTGATTTGGTTAGCTGCCCGGTGCAAAATTACCCCACGAGGGTGAGGAAACCATTGCCACATTAGACAACATGTAGACGGAAACCGCCTACCGATGAGGCAATGACATTCCTCGAATTGTCAATTTAACTTTATGTACAATTTTGAACGATCAATATGTACGTTATTTGGGAAGCACACAATACACTAAGACAACTGAAGAAGTCCTGCCGCAGCTTCCAGCACTCATTTAGAATGAAAACTCGCAAGGTTATTTTGTTTTTCTTTGGTTACTGGAGGACACTGACGCGCACCAAAACATCACATCTTGTTAGCGCCACACAAATAATATGGCACCGAAAAGATACTTGCAAGACGGTAAGTAATTTCAAACTAAAAACGAATATCAAAAACTAACTATAGGGTTTGATCCTGGTACTTTGCGGGTGTCTGAGTTGCGGAAGATTTTGAAGGAACTTGAAATCAAGCATGCCCCAAATGCTAAGAAGAAGGAATTGGTCGCTATATTTAACGACCAAGTCACCCCAAAACTATCACAATTGCGTGAAAAACATGATCAACAAACTAGTGACGAGTCCCAGAGCGTTGATACCTCAACAGGTGGACAGCGAGTTGTCAAAACCAAAAAGCTTAAGCGGAGAGCTGAGGCTGATGCCCTTGATAAGCGAGTGGCAAAATTATCTAAACATGACACCAGCATCTCAGCCGATAATTCCCCCAATAATCAAAGAGTTCTGAATGCGTCTTTGAATTTTGATGATCTGAGTGATGATGAGTTCATCGAATCTTTGACACAAATTGTTAAACCCGTGACAACTCCTTCGCTGGTCAAAAAAGAAAACTCATTCTTTACAAATAAAACAGTGAAAGGAACTCCGGCACAATCACCGCTCGCAAACGCGGCTAAGGAATTCATTACAGCGCCGAAGAAACTGACACCATTGAAACTGACACCATCGAAACTGACACCATCGAAACTGACACTGACACCATCGAAACTGACACCATCGAAACTGACACCATCGAAACTGATCGAGGAAGAAGCTTCTGAATTTGACAAAGCGCGAAACGAAATAGTTTCATCACTGTTGCCCACACGTGCTTCTAATGCGTCATCGCCTGGCCCTACTCACCAAACTCCTCCAGGTAAAACCAAAGATCCCGTGAAACCCCATAGCTCAAATCCCTATTTGATGGAAACACCGAATGTGCGACTGCCGACGATACCATCTGTAGGCAACGCAAATGCATTGAACGAAAGATCATTGAAATTTACACGCAGACCTATAGTCAAGGGACATAGCGCAACTGTAATCTCTGACGACAACGACGAAAACGAAGCCGAAGTTGAAGACAGGTTGGGAAATGAAAACTACATTAAAGCACTCGAGGCCGAAAATGAAGTGGAGTTCGAGAGCGATGACTCGAGGAAGTATGCTGATTCACGAGGAAGCTCAAAAATCGAAGAACCTATGTCGAAACTCGGGTCTACCACATTGAAGCATGACAGATCCATCTTGCATCCTACACCAGTGAATACTTCAAAAAAGGTCGCCACTGTCAAGAAGACACCATCTCGGAATCTTGTGCAAGATATTGTTGATCTGAGCGATGAGGATTACGAAACGGATAACGACGACGCTGATACGAATCCTTTGAAGAGAGGAATTCCCAGACTTCTTTCAATCTTTGTTTGGACCCTTTTCATCATGGCATGGGCTTTTGGAGTCTGGTATCGGCAACAAATTTTCGTGGTTGGTTATTGTGACCATGCAGTATCTCACACTACATTTGGGAGCAGCTCCAATTCTGTGTTGCGCAATCTTGGGAAATGGCTAGACAACAACGCGCGCCCCCAGTGTGTCCCCTGCCCTCAACATGCGCGATGCTTTCCCAATTTGGAACTAGGCTGTTTTGAAGAGTTTACAGAATATGTCCCGTGGAACAATTGGCTATTCCCTACCAATAAAAGATGTGTCTCTGACACGAAAAGAGCCGAAAAAATCGTGCTCATGATTGAGAACGCTAAAGATCTTTTGCGTGAAAAAAATGCTAGGCGGCAATGTGGGAAATGTACTGATGACATTGAGGCGGGGATCACACTTTCGGATCTCCATGACTTCCTTCTAGAGATGAAAGCTCCATATATTCTGTTGGAGGAGTTTGAAGAGCTTTGGAATTCCTCAATTATTCAACTAGAAAAGGAGAAAGAAATCATTGTAAGGCAAGTATGTTGGACTGAGGCAAAGAAGTACTCCAATTTTCAATCAAATTTTACTAACCTTGAACAGACAAGAATTGCAAATCATTCTTCCAGAAAACTTAAAATATCTCGATCCGCTGACGAAGGCAAGGACGATAACCGCACGGAAAAAGTTTTTCGATCGACGTCCTTACGAAACCTCTCTCTTGGATGCCAGTTACGAAACAGTGTTGTTGGACTGATAGCACGCCACAAGGTAGAGGTCTTATTTTTGGTTACGATTGTAATACTCGTGAAGTTGATCAATTGGAAGTTGGTAAAATTCAGAGAAGAGAAAACAAAGTTGGATATCATATATAAAGATGTACTCAAGCGTCTTTATGGTAACGCCAAACGTGCCAAAACCGACCCCGATGTCATTCCCTATATTGGACTGGTGCAATTGAGGGATATTATTTTGGCTAATGAACAAAATCTCAAGCGGCGAGTTCAATTATGGAATAAGGTGATCACAAAAGTTGAGGCGAATACGAACATAAATTCGAAAGTAATCGAGGATCATGGTGAAATCTTTAAGGTGTGGCAGTGGGTAAGTGACGTTGATCACATTGATCATCAGTGGGTGTCGCCAAAGGGAATCAATTGAACTGTATAGTAATGCATGATGCCAGAGAATGAGAATTTCATGGCAAAATCTTTAGCAGTTGTAAGTGAAAGAATGTGGCGGAAATAATGATATTCGATTACGGAAGTACATCATGCTGACTATATACAAAATTAAAAACCCCTTTGCATGACATACTTTTTGTAGTCTCTACGTCTCATTTTCCCGGCATGATTGGTTTGAGCTCGCTTGGCAATCAGTCGTACTGTGTGAGCTATTTTATCATTCCCCACTGCAACGGAGGCGCGATGCAAATGGATTAACTCAGCCCAAGTCCATTTAAATTGCCACTCAGTGCTCAACAATATGGCACACGCGTCTTCAAGCAAATTCATCTGAGTCAAACTGTATATCATTGCGTTGGCAAATTGAAAGTCTTGTGAATCCTTAAAATCTCTTGGTAGTTGTTTGAATGCAGCAGTCTTCCTGAACTCACCTCTTTCTGTCCATATTTCACGAGCAAAGTCGTACTTCTTGTGTTTTCCTGCAGCCTTTAACGCTATCACGTAGATTAAAGAATTGCGAGAAACCTTGTGTTGCCTTTGAATATCATCAACTTCATCTAAAACCGGAGACTTTACCAACAGATTCATCTCTGACACCTCGTCCATCGAATTTAAGACAGCAGTATTATCATTCTCACTATCTGGTTGATCATCAACAGCAATGATTCGGTTGCGTGGTGCCCCACTTCTGTCCAAATATGTGGTGGATTTGTAGCGGTCAATAAATTCTCTAAGCAGACCAATTTCACTGGCAATGTTAAGATAGGAAGTGACATTTTCGCGAGTGATTACGTCGGGTCTTTTTATCAAATGGTAGGCCCAAATAGCACTTGATTCGGCCATCACTTCATCAGTAGTGACGAGATCAGATTTGGGCAAAAACGGCAAAACACCACCTGATGTAATCTCCAGGTCTTTTAAAACATTATTTCGGAAGGTTCGCCCATTCTTTACGCCAAACACACACGGCAATTCCGCCGATTGATGGTATTTCGCGTACGCTAACAACAAAAAACCAAAGCTTCTGACGGTTACTGTCTCAGAATTTATCAACTTGGAGTAAAGCGCACGAGACAACGATAAATCCCCATCCTTGGCAGCTAAATATATCATATACTCGTACAGCTCAAGAGTAGGTTCCCAGCCTTTATTGTAAATCTCAAACATAAACTCCCATGCTCTTGTCCGAAGTTGAGGACGACCCGAGCATCCTCGAGCAAGTGCTACAAGAATTGGTTGATTGAGTTCCACGTTGTCAGTGATCATTTCATGATAAAGATCGATTGCCTTTTCGACGTCATTATTGTTTACGTGAGACACAATAATATCTCGATACTCTCGGCTTCCTGGTTTAGTGGCTTTTGAAAAAAAACGCATTGTATCAAATATCTCCACAGCCTGCTTGTGATCTTTCAACCGATACACACAAGTGGAGAGCACATTGGTGTAAATTTTGGAGGAAGGTTCAATCTCGTGATTTTTCATCTCACGAAGAATAGCGTTGATCAGATCTAGCTCGCTAGCCTTGCCGTAAGCGACAACCATGGTCTCATAAGCACTCATTGGCAATGGTTTGTCAACTCCCACATGCTGACGAATTGTGCTCAAGCGCAGCTCAATGACCCCCATCGTTTGTGGAGAGACTACCGAACCAATAGCAAGGGCCTTGAGAAAGTGTGTTTGTACTGCAACCAGTGGCGAGTGACCTGCCTCTTTGTACATGTCTTCAATAATTCCAATCAAAGACTTCATAGCTTTAGGAGGGATAAGCTGCACAAATCGATTGGCCAGTTTGTTGCTGACACCAACAAAGCCCCCACATTGCTGCAAATGACCCACAACCATCGTCCAGTTTTGATGTTGCTTGTTTACGAGGAATCTCATCAAGTCTCCTAGACGAGATGCAATTTCGTCTGGAAGTTCAACCAGACTGGTGAGTACACTAGTCGTGGACACACAACCGACACCAGAATGAGTCGGAAGCGATCGCTTTCGCTGCAGTTCCTCTTCGCCAATAGCAATTCGTTCTTTCACTTGCCGAGATACTTCGGCTGTCATAAGTTTTAATTCATGAAGTCGCTCTTGATGCTTGCGTCGTTCATCATTATATTGTTTGCGCTTCAGTTCTTGTAAACTTCTCTGCGCCCGGTCATCGGAGGTTTCTGTCACTTGACGGTTGTATTTCCTTGGCACGGATTTCTTGCTTTTCGTAGCAACGGCGAATATCAGCCGTCTGAACTCGAAGCGGGTTTTATATAGAAAAGGTATTCGCATAGTGAGATCCAACCTGGCTGTCAGCGCGATGGCGTGCGGCTTTGAGCAGAGCGGAATATTTGCCCCCAAAACCAAGTCTCTAAACGAGGGTGGCATCAGACACTAGTCTAGTCGAAAAAAGAATCTCGAAGTGCAATACTAAAACTTACGTGGTCAAGTAGGTGGTCGATCGTGCTCAAAGCTTCCCAATAAACTGCTTAACCGACAGCGCAAAATCCGTTCTGTCTTGACTAATATCAGTATTGACTGCTCAAGCGTTATGCGGATTCAAATGTACGCTTTGAAGCTCGTTTATATCAGCCGCGATTAAAATTTTTTGAATTAATCCAGACGCGTTTTTTGCGCGTCCAACAACGTCATGCTGTTTGAACCTACTCAAGTCTTTGGTGCTCAAGTGCTCCCAGGGGAGACTCCGGATGACTCTCTGTTTAATGAAATCACCGCTGAGTTTCGGAAGTTTATCACTGAATTTCGCATTGCAAACTCATTCATATATCGTGAGCAGCTTCGTGAAAATCTCAGAATCAAAAGTTATTACCTTCGAGTGAATACAGAACATTTAATCTTGTACAATGAGGAGCTCAATAAGAAGCTTAGTGATGATCCTGGTGATATCATTCCCTTGTTTGAAGCAGCAATCACTACTGTGGCCAAAACTCTCACAATGATAGACAATGACACTCCAGTGAATGAGCGAGAATTTCCCACGTGCCAACTTCTTCTTGATCTGCGTGCTAACCATACTCCAGTGCGTGATTTAGATCTGGAGCATATTCTGAAAATTGTGAGAGTCCCGGGAATCATCATTAGCGCACTGGTGCTCTCACTGAGAGCAACAGTTGTACAACTTGTGTGCCGCAATTGCAAGCATCTCTATCGTATGCGTGTACCACCTGGGTTTGGTCCAATTCAATTGCCAACTAAATGTCAAGGTAATCACATCGACGATGCTCGTGAGAAGTGCCCTCCAGACCCTTACGTGATTGTCCATGATAAACTGACTTTCGTTGACCAACAGAGTCTTAAGCTCCAAGAAGCTCCGGATATGGTGCCAGTAGGAGAAATGCCTCGGCATATCATGCTCCAAGCCGATCGTTATATGACAAATCAGGTTGTTCCCGGTACGAGGGTCACCATTGTTGGTGTCTATAGCATTTACCAACTGCGACAGAAGGGTCGTGAAGGTTCCGGTGCTGTTGCGATCCGTAATCCATATTTGCGAATTCTTGGTATACAAACCGACGTGGACAGCACCCTCGGTGGAGGAGTTGTGTTTTCAGAAGAAGAGGAAGAGCGGTTTATACAACTTCTGCGTCATCCAAATTTGTATCAAGAGTTCACGAACTCTATTGCACCTTCAATTTATGGGAATGAAGATATCAAGCGAGCCATCGCTTGTTTGCTTTTAGGTGGTCTGAAGAAAATTTTGCCAGATGGCATGCGCCTCAGAGGGGATATAAATGTTTTATTGTTGGGTGACCCTGGTACAGCCAAGTCTCAGTTGCTTAAATTCGTCGAAAAGATTGCCCCAATTTCAGTTTATACTTCAGGGAAGGGGTCATCGGCGGCGGGTTTGACCGCTAGTGTTCAGCGTGACCCAACAACGCGTGATTTTTACCTCGAAGGAGGGGCTATGGTTCTTGCTGACGGTGGGGTCGTGTGTATCGATGAATTTGACAAAATGCGCGATGAAGATCGTGTGGCAATTCACGAGGCCATGGAACAGCAAACTATTTCGATCGCTAAAGCGGGTATTACAACGGTTTTGAACCTGCGTACCCTGGTGTTGGCTGCGGCAAATCCCATATTCGGTCGCTATGACGACATGAAACTGCCGGGAGAGAATATTGATTTTCAAACTACGATCTTGTCTCGTTTCGATATGATTTTTATTGTTAAGGATGTCCACAATGAGCTGCGAGATATCCTGATTGCTGAACATGTTATGAACGTCCATACTGGCAATCAAAGACAGAATCAAGAGAGTGAGGGTGAAATACCTGGTGATTTAATGAAACGCTATATTCAATATTGCAAGCTCAAATGTGCTCCTCGGTTATCAGCAGAAGCTCTGGAGAGATTGTCATCTCACTTCGTTCAAATTCGCCATCAATTGCAAGTGAGTGAACTGGAACAAAATGAACGACTGCTGATTCCCATTACAGTTCGTCAATTGGAGGCAATCATTCGAATAACCGAACTGTTGGCAAAATTAACTTTGAGTCCTGTCGCCACCGAGGAGCATGTTGAAGAAGCAATTCGTTTGTTTACCGCGTCAACTATGAACGCAGTTGAACAAGGTGTTGGACTGGGGACAAGTGGTAAAGACAATGCTGAAATCAGGCGTGCCCAAGATGAGATTTGTAAACGTTTACCTATGGGATGGTCTACGAACATTGCTACGTTACGGCGTGATCTTGTTGACCGTGGTCTGATAAGTAACGAGGCCTTAAACCGGGCGTTATACGTTATGGAGCGTTACGAGCAAATTAAGTTCAGACATCAAGGCCAAAACGTTTTGAGAGTCGGTATTTAGAAGTAGTTTCCAAATTTCCATTGATGATTCCGTAACATTAAACGTTACTTAAATGATGCAATAACGATCATGCTGAACTCAGCGTGGTATCTTTAATTTTGTTCTATGAGGCAAGGCGTTTATAGCGTATAGCGGGAAGACAAAATAAATATCACACGATTATCATGGCGAACCTTTAGTTATACGTAAAAACCATGTTTAGTCAATCTCTTTGTCTTTTTAGGTTGACTTTGTGGATTTCATGTGTATTGGTGTGAATGTAATTTTTCGAAGTAAAACTGATATTGTGAGCTAGTGCCACCCTCACTACTTCCCCGCCGCACAACGCATATCTCCTCGATGACCTGGGAAAACTTGGACCCATATGCCACGCTCGAGGTAGAGCATCTGGCCCTGCCTATAGAGATTAAGAGAGCATACAAACGTCTCAGTTTGCGGTGGCATCCCGACAAAAATAAAGATGCTCCCAAGGACGCTTTTGCCAAAGTCCAATTTGCTTACAAAGTCTTGAGTGATTCGAAAAGACGCAGGCTCTATGATGAGCTAGGTCGGTTAGACGAAGGAACTAATGATGACTTCGATTGGCTTAGCTTCTTCCAAGGGGTTGCTACCAAGATTTCTGTGGAATCGATTGAAGAAGACAGACGTCTTTATGTTGGTAGTGAAGAAGAGGCACGAGACATCATTGACAATTTCGTTTACTACGAAGGTGATTTTCTTCGGCTATTCGAGGTGATTCCCCATCTTGAGTTCACCGAAGAACTGGAAGAACGCGTGTTTAACATTGTCGAAGCAGAGATTGCCAAATTAGGACTTTCGAAGGAGATACTTAATCAATGGGAGAAATATCGCAAAAGTCGCAAAACCAAAGTCAAGAGAATGTTGAAGAAACTAGCAAAGGAAGCTAAGGAGGCGGAGACGCTCAAGAAACAAATTGAAGGGAAAGCAGATCTCAAGCTGTTGATACAACTGCGCAATAAAGCCAGGGCTGAAGATTTTATTGCTCACATGGAAGCCAAATATGGTGGGGGTAGAGGTAAGAAACGAACAGAACCTGCTGATGATGAATTCGAGCGCACGCAACGCCGCTTAAAGGCCAAAAAGGAGACAGCATAACATAGCATGGGTTTTAATAACGAATAAATCATGACATATTTTTTGAATTCTGTAAAGTTCCCAAAAGAGCAATGTACACGTTGATATCGAGTTACTCGAAACTGATCAATGCTTCATAGCTAAATCGTAATCAATGTGCAGGGTATGATCTCAATTTCGGAGACGGATCAGAATGACTCGAGATCAAAGCTAATGATTTTGAGCGTTGTTCCAAGATCATATAATGCGATCCCTTCGCGTACCTAAAGCAAAATGCGGCTAATGGCATTCAAGCGAAGGATTTGACCATTTTACTAATATCAATAAGCTGAGGTTGTCCCTTTGAATGAATTCACAATGCCTTTCAACGCATTATGATGTGATGATAACATCTTGTAAACATGGACAGAAAGACAGGTTAGCGTTACGAACAGAGTTTCATATACCGACTGCCAACCTCCTACCAATTTGAATTCATCGAACAATGACAGTAAAAGTAATCGTGTTACGGATTTGGACCTTGTTCAGTTGTTCGTGATGTATTCGTCAGTTTGAGTGTCACACCCTCACTAGCGCGCACAAATAACAACTCATTCTAGTATATCGTAACATACTTTCAACTTGCGGTCGAAGCTCACATGGACGAACGGGGGCTGCGGAAGCTGGTGTTTCATAAAGGCATCAAGCGGCTCGGCAAGCTGGCCCTGATTCTCAATTTTGATAAGACGCTTGGTGAAGGCACAACTGAGCATTTTGCTGCCATCGGATACGATTCAGCCAAAGCCCTGGCAAAGCCGCTTCCAATACATCGAATCAGTGATGAAGAGTACAGGTTATTAGACTCTCCTCCACATTTGTCGCAAGGTCCATACAGGGCTCTGATGGGACTGACTCTGCTGGGGCTGTTGATGACGAGGCGTCCGACCCTAGGTCTGTTAGGACTGGTCGGCCCATACCAAGCTAATGCAGAGATGGTTGATCATGATAAATTCAGCTCATCAGCCGATTTGGCCGAGAAAGGGCTTCATCTAGCTGGTTACGGACTTGATCCTCCCCCTGACCCAGTTTTGCGACATTCGCTGACCACACTGGCACTGCTGCTAGGACTGCGACAAACTCAAAACACCGCAATGCTGATGCCGGACCTGGAAACGGTTGATCAAATGTTTGAACGCCTTTTAGTTGTAAGGGTATTCAGTGAGAAAGCAATGCGTACATTACGTGATCAGGGCACAAGACGCAAGTGGGATATGCTCGTACGCGAATCCCAAACAAATCCGCTGTTTGACCTAGCTCAATTACGTCGACTGATCGCCCCAGCAGAACATCGAAGCTTGGTAGATGACAAACGAAAGCTTCAAAAGCAGGCGCTGAGCTACAATTTGTTGCTGCGTATCACCAAAAAGCAAGCCCTTCTGAAAGAGGAAGCAGCAGAGAAGCGCAAAATACGCGAAGGTACACCCGAATGGTATGTTGCAAAAATCATGAGCAACAAGCTATCTTCCAAAGAATTCAGAAAGTTGGAAAAGAAACTCGTGGAAAACCTGTATCTGACCAAATATCACCAGCTGTGGGTGCAAGGTTTTACTGGAGCTCAAGGTGAGCTGGCGTTGTCTGTGGTTTTACTGCGAATCAATAAGAAGCTGATCAAGCTGAATGACGAGTTGGAGATGGAGTTTGTCATTGTCAAATGTTTGAAGCATATAATTAATGCTGAGAGACTCGAAATACAAGAGTTGGGTGACGAGCTGTTGACTCTCGGGATTTCCAACAATAAACCACATGTGATCAAACTGATGATATTTCTGCTTACGAGTCCACGCATTAGTACGCGCAAACTAGTCACAGAGGTAATGATCTTTTTGCTGTATTACAAAGATCATGAATTCCTATCTCATATTCTTGAAGCTATGCATGCATTACAGGATCTCAAAGGTGATTTAGTACGATTTCAACCATGGCTTGCGCTGTTGCTGAATTCTCTTGAACAACACTTTAAACTGGGTGACCGGTTTCATCAGGATCTGGTTTTCAAGGATTACGCCCTCACACTGCTTTTATTAATCAACCTGATTGTTGAGGGTACCACACTGATTCGTCATCGTGTATCGCTTAGACGAGAGTTCAATGATCTGAAGATTATTGATGTATTTGAGAAGTTGAAACAGCTTGGTGATGAACGCATTTTGGAGGAAGTTGATAAGTATGAGGTCTTCGCTGAGGAGGATTACAATGAATATACTCAAGGTGGCATCCTGACTAGTTACCTGACAAGCGCTCAAGCACTGGCTATTTCACTGCTGGCACCTGATCTGCTTGTCCCTCAACTGGAAAGTGGGCTGTCACTCCACTTTTACCTGAACCCGACCAGTGCTCCCCTGGTGCCATCTCTTGTACCTGAGCAAATGGGACTCGACCCACTTCTTCAAGATATCTTAAAATTGTACTATCATGGACTTAAGCTGGATGCACCAGACGTGAGCGAGCAGTTCATGAGAGCAATCTTCGCTCAAATTAGTACCTTGAAGCAACGGGCACAGTACAATGAGGAGGAATTGAATCGTCAACTTCGTGTTCTTGATCATGTGGTACTTCAAGTAACAGATCGTGATCCCAAAATTGCGAAGGTGTATCAAAGGATGGCTGAGAATGATGCTGAAATTGAGCGCCGTGTACTGGTACTGACCCTGGCAAACGACGGATCCCTGGTTGGAGATTCGCTGTTTGCGGTTCTGGCAGATTTTATCAACGAATTGGAGCGTATGTTTTCTGCCCGCAGTGCCAAAAATGGACGTCAATTGAACAAAGTCGTTTTTGACACTACCATCAAGGAGGCTCTGGTCGCACTGGGTGCGACGCTGATGCTGGAGGCAAGTGATGCAGGGAGTGTAACCCAAAGCGAAGAGGCACGCCGTTCAGCTCGTCGCCGACGCTGGCATGAAAACACGAAGCCATTGCCGGCACCCCCAGCTCCGCCAATACCAGGATTTCTTTATGATGATTGGACCGAGTCACAAGGAACGCAAATTCTGCCTGGTCCTGACATTCTTTCGCCTTTGTCTCCCGAGGACAATGCGGTACCCACGTTTGAAGACTTTGAAGTACTGTTTGTTGATGTGGACGACAGTGGAGCTATGTGGGCTGACCCCGAAAGTCCTGTTGGCGTAATGGAGGAACCAGTTAATGCTTCAATACTTGATTCATTTGAGGAGGAGTCCAAGACGTCACGTTTCAACAAGGGTAGCAAGGACAATTTGGAGCGTTCATCTTCATCGGGCTCGGAACCAAATATTGGAAAGGCACCTAAGTTCGCTCCTCTTGAGACTCTTGAACTGCCACGGTTGCCGCTGCGAAGTGAACGCCGCAAGCCTCAACTTGATCGTCTTAGTGTTGAGGATGTTGAAGCACTGAACCGGTCTCTGGCATTTATCATCGATCCAGACGTGCAACGTAAGATTCAAGAGCGACTTCTGATGCTGAAGATAAAGGTATTCCAAAAACTGGGAGTATCTTCGACACCACCTATTCTGCTTAGTGTGAACACAAGCTTTGCTGGTAAGAATACTTCTCCATGCCTACTGTCGCCGAAGGAAGAAACGCCCACCCAATCCGGAAGACGTCTGCGGAGACGGGAAACAGCATTCGATCGTATGCGCCGGGAACGCGAGCAACGATTGGCCGCAGAGGATGCAGCGCGTTTGTCAGGACAGCTGGCGTCCCTGGCGCTGCCCTCGGCGAAGAGCTCGCCTCGATTGGCACTGCCAGTGCAATTGCGCGACCCGCCACTGCGCACTGCGGCGAGAATAGCAGCTCAACAATCCGCGCTGCCAGAGCTCCCTCCATGGAGTGGTGAACGGTACCTGGGACTCTACGAAAAGTTCGATTCTCCAGATGACGTCAATATTCCGCCCAATAATGTACCTGAATTTGTTGAAAGCGGCCTCGCACCGATGGAAACATCACTGCCCCGGGAGTCTCAGCTGGCCTTGAACGAACCGATTGTGTTTTACGAAGTTCTGGATGAGGATGACACTGTTGATCACTCAACTCCTCATCAACGTTCGAATGAAACTCTGAAGAGACTTCTGCTCATGTTGGGTCGAGAGCGTCTGAACCGCCGTACACTGGCTTTGTCATTGGCTCAACAGCGGTTCAATTCTGTTGATAAAGAAGCCACGAGTCAATTGGGAGTCCTGCCAGATGAACCGATTTTGGTTACTTCATCCGGAACTGCCAGCGACCACGATGATTCATTTTTGTTTAATGAGGAACCCAGACAATTCCCTCGACTCAGGAAGAAATCGCTGAAGTCGGTAGCAATTGGAACCCTGCCTTTGAAAGATCAGTCGCGAGGTATAACGGTAGGTACTCTGCCTATAAGAGAGACGGTTGCCTCAGGGACTCTGCCAGTCCATACAGCCTACAGGGGCCTGATTAAACTGCCTATCAAAGAAAGATTATCGGAGCCTATAAAAATGGAGATTGGGCTTTCACCTATTCGCACTCGTGACGCTCTGCCCAAGGTCGACAAGTCTTCAAAATTTGCAGAGCTTCACCTGCCTAATTTATCTCTGCCACCTCCCCCATCTGCGCCTGCAAGTACCACATCAAATGCAGCCCCTCCTCCTCCGCCTCCCCCAATTCCAGGATTTTTGGGCGGTGGTTCAGGAGCCGCGAGTGGCTCAATACCACCACCACCGCCGCCGCCGCCTCCTCCTCCTCCTCCTCCTCCTCCCCCGGTGCCTGGTTTCCTTGGGAATTTGCTGGACGCATCTTCAGCAAGTACATCTCATGGGGCACCTCCGCCTCCACCTCCGCCTCCACCGCCTGTGAACCTTTTTGATACCACTGTCGATTCATCCAAAGCCTCTGCTGCAGGATCAGCGAGCCCTACTGAGGATGATCCACTACAATCTTTGGCAATTAGACCCAAGCAAAAGCTCAAACAAATGCATTGGGACAAAATTGATGACATCGAAAAGACTTTCTGGACCGACATTGAACATGGCAAGCTTTCTGATCGCTTACTAGAAAAGGGCATTTTAAACGAGGTCGAGCAAGTATTTGTTGCAAAGCTGCTGGTGGTGAAGCGGAAGAAAGAGCCAGTTTCGTCGAAGGTAGGTACGAAGCCCCAGAAGGTGCTGTTTTTGCAAAGGGACCTAGCCCAACTGTTTGGAATCAATATGCATATGTTTTCGTCGATCGAGCCCATGGATTTGGTACTCAAGGTTCTTCATTGCGACAAAGATGTTTTGGAAAATGTACTGGTACTTGAATTTTTCAATCAAGAGCTGCTAACGGATTTCTCCGATCAGCTTAGACGACAACTCATGCCCTACCTGACAGACTATTCTGGAGGTAATCCCAAACCACCGAAGCAAAGTCCGGACGAACTTGAGCGTGCTGATCGATTATTCCTTGAGCTCTGTTACAATTTAAGTCACTATTGGAAACTGCGTTCGCGGGCACTCTTACTCACGCAAACGTATTCTCGAGACTATCTGGACTTGTGTAATAAGCTAGATCTCATTGAAAAGGCTACAATGCAATTGAAATCGCTGCAGCTGTTGAAGAACGTTCTTGGAATCATCAGACTGGTGGGAAATTTTATGAACGACACCCTGAAGCAAGCTATGGGCTTCAAACTAGATACGTTGCAGCGGCTTAAGTTCATGAAAGATGACAAGAATGCGCTGAACTTTTTGCATTACATCGAGAAAATCATTCGTAACGAGTTTCCTGAATACGGTCTGTTCGTTGACGATTTAGCTGTGCTTCAACATGTCCACAACATACTGATTGAGCAAATGGATCAGGATTGCAAGGATTTTGAGCGCATCATTAATAACGTACTGATGCTGATTACAAAAGGAAATTTGCTGGATCCGCTGCGCTTCCATCCAGAAGATAAGGTGTTGAAAGCTGTCGTAGGTCCTATGGAAAAGGCAAGACTCAAAAATCTGATTCTACAAACGAGGTGGGAGCTGGTGCTAAGCGATTTCAAAGGAGTAATGGAGCTTTTTGGTGAAAATGCTAATGAAGCAAATTCCAGAAACTCTTTCTTATCCAAATTCGTCGTGTTCATCAATGATTTTAAGAAAGCTCACGTTGAGAATATCCAGAGAGAAGAAGAACAGCGTGTGTATGAAGCAAGAAAGCGAATGATAGAGGAGCTGAAGTTGAAAAAGCGCAAGACTGAGGAGTCAGTTGAGGAAGACGTCAAGATACTGCCTACTCAGTCAACGTCTAAAAACTCTGAGGATGAGGGAGAAAGCAACGGCGATGATGAAGCAAATACGCTGAGAATGCTGACTAACAGTGACGTTATCGACACTTTACTTGAGCGACTCAAACTGAGCAACCCGAGGGGGCTGCTGGCAGCAAAAGATCGTCGCTCTAAGAATCGCCGCTCAAAAGCAATGTCATTTTATGGGCTCCCCGCACAAAATGAGGAAGAATCAGAACAAACATCTTCCAACAAAGAGTACGATCTGGTAAATGCTTTAAAGAAGCGCATGACAACGCGAAAGAGGGATGCAAATAAAGATGACGGCGATGGAAATGCAGATCTGATTTATTTAAGAACTCAGGCAATGTTAAACCAGCTTCGTACATAATGACTTTATGAGCTATAGATGTCTAGTCTATTCGACAAGACAATAAACGGAGTTAAAAATGGCATAAAATCTAAAACACGTTTGGGATAACTGAAACAGGTGGAACGGGATAGTACAAGTTCGTTCTTTATTCGAGTGTAGTTTCTAGATACTAAAACTGATCAGATTCATTTCTATACAAACTAAAGATACACTTTCTACGCTACCTGAGCGTGTTCTTGCAAATACTTTTGCTTTTGCTTTTGTCGTACTTCAGGGTTCCCATTCAACGGGCCATTGATCATCTCATCAGTAACACCATTGGAGATAAGCGTACGCCAATTGCGCTTGTTCTCGAACCCATTTTGAGCAAACTGATAATCCATAATCTTCTTGACAATATCTTCCTGAGAATTGGCAACAAATGGGCCATGATGAACCAGATGCTGATCCAACTTTTGTCCCCCGACGAGTATGAACTCAGTCTCGCCTGTGGAGCTCCCACTTATGATATCACCATCTTGATTGAAAAAGACATTGTCATACTGTCTCACTGGAGTGTTACCTATTTTCAACCCCAGACCTTTCATATTGTACAAAAAGTAGTTGAACTCGGGGTTGACTTCTTGTGAAAATTTGGCACCTGGTTTCAAGATGAAGTGGTAAAAGTCGACGGGAGTATATGCTAGTTCTTTAATGGACTCAACACCATACAGCTTCCCCGATATAACCTTCACATGTACCAAACCGTCCTCAGTTGTATAAGTGGGAATTTCCCACTCTCTCAAATCACGGTATCGAGGTGGACAGCTTTTCAAATCGGCAGGAAGATCAACCCACAACTGAAGCAATTGCGCTGATGACCCATCTTTCCCTTCAACGGGCATTTCCAGGTGCACGATTCCTTTACCAGCAGTCATGAATTGAAGATCACCCGGATACAACATACCTTTAGACCCGGTGAAGTCTTCGTGACAAATCAGACCCAGCAAACAGTACGTAATGGTTTCCTGACCACTGTGGGGGTGTTCTGGGAACCCAGCTGGGCCATTTGACTTGAAGTGATCAAACATTAAAAACGGGTTAAACTCCCGTGTTTCGAAGTTGCCGATCAGCCGCCTAACCCGGGCTCCCACACCTTCACTTTGTTCAATACCTTCAACAACTTTCTCGATAGTTCTTTCCTTCGTCATGTAATTAACACTCTTTGGATGTGTCTGATTGGCATCTGATCATTATATATCGCATGGTTACTATTGTGCCAATAATAACTTAGTGATCATCAATCAAAAATGAGTAATGGCTATATACAGGAATCTGTGACGAAATTGTTGTAAGCGGGATAGCACGAAGTTTCACGGTCCTTAATGTGGTATTTGAGTCGCAGAATCACACTTCAAATGCATATGTCATTATCTTGATCATTTAAGAGGCCGGATTAAGTTCATTGCATTCACTTCGGCAAGTAGAGAAAGACGTATTTTCTAGTTTTTTGTAGCAGGTGTCTCAAAGTTGAACATCTACTATAACTATTTCGAATTTGCTAACTATCTTCGGGGTCATCTCACCCAAAGACAATTTCTGTAACCATCTTGAATCATAGTCAGAATAGGCATGACCAACATGTTCAAAGAGCGTACAGCTGGCAATCAGCTTGGACAATGAATTGAATCAATGGTGAATCATTAGCCTGAAATCAGGCGCAACGGTGATGTTCATTCTATATTATCATGTATAACGTGAGGAAAATCTGATAGTCGTCTTAATTCCTGTTCAGTTTTTCACGGTGAAACTAAATAAATATGACTAGATCACAAAGAGTTGAACAGTTCCAAATCGTTTGAAACCCTATCCCGAGTTTACGTTTTATATCATTAACCATTCTTCGACGCTGCCGATTCTTGAATAGGCATTGCCTCAGACGAGACACGCGAAATTGAAAAACACTTATCGTACGAGGAATCGCAATATTCTTTCAGCTAACTATATGTACGAACCGGAAACTTCATTTGTGTGCTACATCAGACTTAGAAGGGGGTTGCTGAAAGTTTGGAGAAATGCAAATGGTCGTCTCATCAAATTTAAGCGCATGAGTCATATGCACTCTCGAATATAATTTATAGTTTGAAAACGTGACAAGTCAGGTGAGCATCAATTTCAACACCATGCCGTACCAGAAAGTGTTGACTCCCTATGTCAAGCTGATTATGCTTGATAATCTCACTCCTACAGACTTATCCACTGTCATCAGAACCGCTCTTCGAGGTGTTTGCTCGGATGTTGAGCTTGCGCTGTTTCTAACGGCTCTCTCGATGAAGGGTCTCAACACCCAAGCTGAATACATTGCCGCCGCTGTCGCTACTGTCCTTGAGTTCGCCCATATCGTACCCGCTGAGGAGCTTCACGAAGATGGTTACGTTGACATTGTTGGGACCGGTGGTGACGGCCAGAACACTTTCAATGTTCTGACTCTGTCAGCTATCGTGGCTGCCGGAATGGGCTTGCAAGTATGTAAGCATGGAGGTAAAGCTCTGACATCCACGTCTGGCTCCGGAGATCTCCTTAAGTGCCTTGGTGTGCCTTTGATGCACGTAACATCGAAAACTACTCCTGAAATTGTGAAGAAATCTAAGTTTTGCTTTTTATTTGCACCGGCGTTTCATCCTGTGATGGGAAAAGTCGCAAATGTTAGAGCTCAAATGAGTATACCTACTATATTCAATGTGCTTGGCCCGCTTATCAATCCAGTTCCTATTAAAGCCCGGATTCTTGGAGTTTACTCCAAAGAGTTAGGAGAGTCTTACGCCAAAGCTGCAGCTCAGCTTAATCGTCAGCATAAGTGTCACCATCGAACCATGGTTGTCCATGGCGATGTGTGCCTTGATGAAATCTCACCAATTGGAATTACCCACTACTGGATGGTGGATCAAGATGGTGAAATTACTCGTGGCACTCTTTCTCCTGGGGACTTTGGACTTGAAGAGCATTCTCTTGACACCGTACGGCTGGGCACACCAGAGGAGAACGCCAACGTTCTTTACCACATCTTACGCCAAGACTCTAGTGAATATACCATTAAGGACAAAGATAATCACCCGTTAGTGGATTACATTTTGATGAATTCTGCTGCATTAGCATATGTCGCTGGAATCGCAGATGATTGGAAACACGGAGTGGAGTTGGCTAAGGACCTGATCAGTTCACACGCTGCTTTGAACTCTTTAGAAACTTTTAAACAAGCGGTGGCAGAGGTTGAACCTGAAGCAATTTACCAATGATGTATTTGCCGACGCATGAGGTAACCTATATGTGTGTTCCTAGTAAATGCCATAATCATGTATACTGACGTTTGGTTTGCAACAAAAATCATGCTATTGACGTAGACAATGTAATTGCTCATACCAAATTGTTGGAAGTGTGTTTGGCTTGAACCACGTGTTAGGCGGGCGACCCAGTTTGACGTCAGGACTTCATATAACAAATTCTGTGTTACAATACATCCAGAGCAGTGTAACTAAATCTTCGCTTCGCACTTCCCTCATCACCAGTTTAAGATAACCACCATACTTATTATTTCACTTTACTCTATGCAAAATTAAGACCAACAAGAGTGATCGCCTATCTTGTCACGGATCACTCAAATTGAAGTGCAACGACGAATGTTATCCGCTTCAACACAATCCCAATGTTAGTAATCCGTAAAACGATTCCATAATCCTATATCAATCAACACGTTCAATAATATCGTGACTCATATCAGTCCACAGATCTAGCTTTATTAACTTCGCTGAATTAAAATTATCTTCTCAATCCTGGCATACCATGAACTGATCGAACTATGCGTGACAGACATCTACTGTGTAAAAAAAGCAGCCCAATGCGGGGCTCGAACCCGCAGCCTTGAGATTAAGAGTCTCACGCTCTACCGATTGAGCTAACCAGGCAATTTCATTTTTTCAGTAGTAAAATATCTTAATATATAGGCCAAGATAGAGTCAATAAAAATTACGTGACTGATCAGGTGACTTTGGTTGTGAACATGTTCAAGCTTTTCTCTTGCAGGAATTTCAATCGCAATAATATGTGAGGGCACAATAGTGCGTGACTGATGCATCTGGAACAACTTAAAGCTTCGATGGCGACGTTTGACTACATGGATATTATAATGATCAGTATGACATAGCACAAAGTTTCATTTCGTGGTCAACTATCTCTAACTACAAATCACCGCTCAAGTACTCTTAGCTTATGACATTTTGTTACGCAATTAACAAGCAACCCACAAACTTATCTTCGAGGAAGATTTGACGCTGATGACGTTGTACTCTCGATATCCACCTT